>NW_022603438.1:0-102046 GCF_008692095.1 Etheostoma spectabile
GTTAAAAGCAATAATAATGTTGAAAAGTGACCACAATTTGGTTAAAGCGATGATATGTTGAAAAAGTGACCAAAATGTTGGTTAAAAGCGATAATAATGTTGAAAAGTGACTAAAATGTTGGTTAAAAGCGATAATAATGTTGAAAAAGGGACCAAAATGTTGGTTAAAAGCGATGATAATGTTGAAAAAGGGACCAAAATGTTGGTTAAAAGCGATGATAATGTTGAAAAAGTGACCAAAATGTTGGTTAAAGCGATAATAATGTTGAAAAAGGGACCAAAATGTTGGTTAAAAGCGATGATAATGTTGAAAAAGGGACCAAAATGTTGGTTATAAGCGATGATAATGTTGAAAAAGTGACCAAAATGTTGGTTAGAAGCGATAATAATGTTGAAAAAGGGACCAAAATGTTGGTTAAAAGCGATGATAATGTTGAAAAAGGGACCAAAATGTTGGTTAAAAGCGATGATAATGTTGAAAAAGTGACCAAAATGTTGGTTAGAAGCGATAATAATGTTGAAAAAGGGACCAAAATGTTGGTTAAAAGCGATGATAATGTTGAAAAAGTGACCAAAATGTTGGTTAAAAGCGATGATAATGTTGAAAAAGGGACCAAAATGTTGGTTAAAAGCGATGATAATGTTGAAAAAGGGACCAAAATGTTGGTTAAAAGTGATAATAATGTTGAAAAAGGGACCAAAATGTTGGTTAAAAGCGATAATAATGTTGAAAAAGTGACCAAAATGTTGGTTAAAAGCATTAATCATGTTAAAAAAGTGACCAAAATGTTGGTTAAAAGTGATGATAATGTTGAAAAAGTGACTAAAATGTTGGTTAAAAGCGATAATAATGTTGAAAAAGTGACTAAAATGTTGGTTAAAAGCAATAATAATGTTGAAAAAGTGACCAAAATGTTGTTTAAAAGCGATAATAATGTTGAAAAAGTGACCAAAATGTTGGTTAAAAGCATAATCATGTTAAAAAAGTGACCAAAATGTTGGTTAAAAGTGATGATAATGTTGAAAAAGTGACTAAAATGTTGGTTAAAAGTGATAATAATGTTGAAAAAGTGACTAAATGTTGGTTAAAAGCAATAATAATGTTGAAAAAGTGACCAAAATGTTGTTTAAAAGCGATAATAATGTTGAAAAAGTGACTAAAATGTTGGTTAAAAGCAATAATAATGTTGAAAAAGTGACCAAAATGTTGGTTAAAAGTGATAATAATGTTGAAAAAGTGACCAAAATGTTGGTTAAAAGCGATGATAATGTTGAAAAAGTGACCAAAATGTTGGTTAAAAGCGATAATAATGTTGGTTAAAAGCGATAATAATGTTGAAAAAGGGACCAAAACAGGTGTTTTTTGTTGATGGTTGACAGGAAGACATCACAAGGGTTAAGCCAGATCCAGATCCAGATCCAGGGCCAGTTTTTCTGTCTTACATTATCAACTGTAATACACAATGTCGTCAGTTCCAGCCGTGACGTTAAGACACATCTGATGCTAATATATGCATATATATATATAGGCATATATATATATATATATATATATATATATATATATATATATGCTGTATCTGAAGTCCTTCCTTTGTTAATCTGAGCGTCTCGTCCAAATGACTAAGCTCGTCAGGGAAAGACATCCCTACACAAAGCCGGGGTTTGTTCTGGTGGTTACGATGTCCCGTCAAATCTCAAAGGAGCTGGTGATTTTTTGGCCACTAATCAGACAGTGCTGAGAAAATTAGTAGAGCGACTATCACCTTAGTCCATTTAATATTTCAGTCGTTTCTATGAGCTAAAATGCAAAAACTGGTCCCAAAAACTGGTCCCAGCCTCTCACAGTAATAACTACATGGTCTTCTGGTCGGGGACTGTTCAGACAAACGACACTTGAACGCATCACCATGGGCTCGGAGGAGTTGGGATGGACAACAACGGGTGGAGCGATCAATAATGAATAAATGAACAATAAAAGCATTTTGTCTCCTTTAGACCATGTTCTTCTGAGTGGATTTCCTCTGTTGCCTTCAAGATGTCGTCATATTTGACCTGTGTTCATAAGTAATCGCCTCTCTAGTTCTTTTTATCCCTTCTGGGATTCGACTTTTACATGGATTTAAAAAAAAAAGAACACTATACTGCAGTGGACGCACGCCGTGTTCCGTTAAATGGACGTTGAAAGGGTGACATTTACAGGAACTCTGCTCAGGTGTCTCCAACGTGGATCCTTTAGAGTGAATTGGGAACCATTGCTTATAGGTTGTGTAAGGCCACTCAGTGCTTCCATAGTAGAGTGGGCTGATGTGATGAAATGCACCCTAAGTGTTTCAGACATTGGTCCATTGTTGTTGTTCTGTTCTTCCGACAGTGCCGGGAAGGGACATGTACGCACAAAAAGGTCAAACGTAAATAAAGTGTAAAAAAAAAACCCAACTATACGTCAGTGGAAAGATGCAGCGTTCCCATCAAAATGAAAGTGGAAGCTTTCATTTCCCAGCTTTAAGAGCCGAGTGCATCGCTACATCCCTAATAGATCGTGATTTTGAGACATATCGGCTCCAAATCTCAGTTACGGGTTTCATGAACTGCTAATAATCGGCCTTGGAGAAACGGTAACATGCGATCCCTACATGGATGTGTAGCTCATGTAGCCTGCGTGACCCCTAAAACTCAAGTAGGTGCAGAATTTAAAGGTATTCTGGGTACCAGTACACTGTAAGAAAAGTCTGTAGAAACACGAGCTAATGGGCTGAATTAATATGAAGGATTTTTCTGGGGTTCTGTAGATTATTTGGGATTATAGCATCATAGGATGTACTGTAAATCTACAGGATTTTAACAGAAATGTCAGTGAACCTAACACAAAAAAGGAACTGGGGATTTTGAAAACAAAACCTTCATTTGACGCCACTTTACAAAACCTTCATTTGACGACACTTTACTTTACAAAACCTTCATTTGACGCCACTTTACAAAACCTTCATTTGACGCCACTTTACTTTACAAAACCTTCATTTGACGCCACTTTACAGGCCGATTATTAGCAGTTCATGAAACCCGTAACTGAGATTTGGAGCCGATATGTCTCAAAATCACGATTTATTAGGGATGTAGCGATGCACTCGGCTCTTAAAGCTGGGAAATGAAAGCTTCCACTTTCATTTTGATGGGAACGCTGCATCTTTCCACTGACGTATAGTTGGTTTTTTTTTTACACTTTATTTACGTTTGACCTTTTTTGTGCGTACATGTCCCTTTCCCGGCACTGTCGGAAGAACAGAACAACAACAATGGACCAATGTCTGACACCTTAGGGTGCATTTCATCACATCAGCCCACTCTACTATGGAAGCACTGAGTGGCCTTACACACCTATAAGCAATGGTTTCCCAATTTCACTCTAAAGGATCCACACGTTGAGACACCTGAGCAGAGTTTCCTGTAAATGTCACCTTCTCAACGTCCATATTAACGGAAACACGGCGTGCGTCCACTGCAGTATAGTGTTCGTTTTTTTTTTTAAATCCATGTAAAAGTCGAATCCCAGAAGGGATAAAAGAACTAGAGAGGCGATTTACTCATGAAACACAGGTCAAATATGACGACATCTTGAAGGCAACAGAGGAAATCCACTCAGAAGAACATGGTCTTAAGGAGACAAAACGCATGTTCATTACTTTCATTATTGATCGCTCCACCCGTTGTTGTCCATCCCAACTCCTCCGAGCCCATGGTGATGCGTTCAAGTGTCGTTTGTCTGAGTAAAGTGCGGTTGCCATAGTACAAAAAAAACAACAACATTGCAGTGTAAGTAAGTGACTTTAAAATTAAATTGAATATGTAATTAAAGTTATAAAGCAAAAGTAGGAGTAGGGTCAGTAGTTAATTAAAAAAAAAGTAACCCCTAATAAAGTTAGGGTTAATAGTTGCTCTGCTAATTTTGTCTCAAAATCACCAGTTCCATTTTGTGTTAGGTTCACTGACATTTCTGTTAAAATCCTGTAGATTTACTGTACATCCTATGATGCTATAATCCAAAAAATCCTACAAAACTATCTACAAAACCCCAGAAAAATCCTTCATATTAATTCAGCCCATTAGCTCGTGTTTCTACAGACTTTTCTTACAGTGTACTGGTACCCAGAACTCCTTTTAATGATGTCTATTCTTGAGTTTAACCCTTGCGTTGTCTTCCTGTCAACCATGGTCAATGATAGCATCGCTTTTTCCAACATTTTTGCCACTTTTTCAATGTTTTGGGTGCTTTTTTTTTAAAAATGTTTTTGGTATTTTTTAATGTCGTCTTATTTTAACGGCCCATTTTTTTTGAGTTTTGGAGTCAGTATGCATCAAAATCACGATTATTGGCAGTTCATGAAACCCATAACTGAGATTTGGAGTCGATTATGCATCAAAAATCACGATTATTAGCAGTTCATGAAACCCATAACTGAGATTTGGAGTCGATTATGCATCAAAAATCACAATTATTAGCAGTTCATGAAACCCATAACTGAGATTTGGAGTCGATATGCATCGAAATCACGATTATTTGGGATGTAGCAATACGAAAAGAAGCCTCCGCTTTCATTTTGATGGAAACGCTGCATGTTTCCACTGACGTATAGTTAGTTTTTTACCCTTTTTTTTAACCTTCTTTGCATAGAAACAAAGAATACTTAACCAACATGACGCTTAAGATGCTGAAAGCGGTTAATATATGAGTCCGTTTCCAACCAGCACTTTAGTGAGGTAAAGAGCACCCAAGATCTCCCTTTCTCGGCACTGTCATCGATGTGTGTGTAACTGCTACCGCGGAACAACAACAACAATGGGCCGATGACTGACGCCTTAGGGTGCATTCATCATCAGCTCGCTCTACTTGGAAGCACTGAGTGGCTTTACACACCTATAAGCAATGGTTTCCCAATTTCACTCTAAAGATCCACGCTTGAGACACCTGAGCAGAGTTCTTGTAAATGTCCGAGCTTCCATATTGACGGAAACACGGCATGTTTCCACTGCTGTATACGCGTTCGTTTTTAGTAAATTTTTTGACTTTGTTGCCCCTGTGCAGCAACTACAGACAATCTACGTGAAACATGTCTGTGTACAAGTGCCAACCGACAGATCTTGTGTGTGGTGTGTGTGTGTGTTGTGTGTGTGTGTGTGTGTGTGTGGTGTGTGTGTGTGTGTGTGTTTAGTGGCAACCAGCCGCCGGCCATTCAGGGTGTGTGAGCACGGACAAAAAGTCCAAAACGGTGTGTTGAGTCAACCCGGCGTGCTAGTCTGGTTAGATCACTGTCTCTATCTTCAGAGACCTGGAGGTATTTATAGTCCCTCGCCCTCACAACACCCACCTTCTGGATCGATAGCGGTTAGAATACCTCAGTCACACCTTTTAACTAGAGTTCCTAATTTAGAACTCAGTGTTCAGACTGCTAATCCCTAATTTTGAACCGTATGGGCAAGAGAATTCCCCTTTTCATGGCACTGGTATCACAAAGTCAAGAAACCTCACCAATGGAGATGTTCCACTTCCCACCATCCACCAAAAGGCCCCATTCTGAGCTGGGGAACAGCCCTGGGTCCCCCCCCACCACCCTCCCCACCCCCCACCTTCCTGTGCTGACCTCCATCAGCAGAGCAGCAGCACCTCACCTCCCTCTTGTTGTTTTAAGCCAGTCAGCACTCAGCCATTTGCTTCTTTCTCCCCAGCGCTGACTGCTAAATGTCTGTAATTAAAGCCCCACGAGTCCTGTACTCCCCCCCCCCCCCCCCTCCCCCACTGGGGGGGGGGTGTGGGGGGTGGGGCTCAGTCCACCCCTTGCACGGCATGGGTTAGACAGCGGTGAACCTGCATTACTCACCCCCAGCTGCAGCCCGTGTGACCTGAGGCCACGAGGCCGGGCAGGCCCGAGCCATGTTGTATTTGGGGTTTTTGGGGCCAGACGTACAGCTGATTCAGCCCCCCCCCCCCCCCCCCCCCCCCGGTGACTAACCACAGGACTGCACACACTGTCTTTCTGGAGGCACGCATAGACTCCACACAGACAGACACATTCAGGTTTTTATTAGATCCCCTCTGACTCCACAGTCTGCATACTTCTTAGCTCTGCCGTCCTTTCACTCTCACTTAAAACCCCAAAAATATGAATGTGTCCTCACAAGTATGGAATAATAATAATATAATAAGTGTAAGTGAAGTCCCTTCATCCATCAAAACACACTTTGGTTATGGTAGACCGCGTCCTGCTGGTCCCTTCCCGACCGCTCTGTCAACAAACCCCAAAGAACAGAGGTGTCAACATCCACACACACACACACACACACACCTCCTGATCGGCCTGTGTTCTGTCACCACACACACACACACACACACACACACACACACACACACACACACACACACACACACACCGCAACAGCATGAACCCCTGTCCTGTTTCACACCTCCGTGTTGACCCAGGATGATGGAGCAGAGCCATCACTGGCTTGTCTTTATGCACACACACACACACACACACACACACACCACACACACACACACACCACACACACACACACACACACACATTGTGACACCCTGCTCCCCCTTTGCTCCTTCAGACTTAACAGCTCTACTTTTGCGGTGCATTTGTGCACCAGGTGCGTGGTTTTGTAGAGTCTGTGGCTTCAGGTGTGGTTGCCCCCCCCCCCCCCCACACACACACACACAACCACACACACAACACACACCCAGGGATGTGCACACATGCCTTAAAACAGAGCCCCAAGTTTAGATTTCGGCTTCTTTTCTTTTGTCTTTTACTGAACCGTCCGACATGTTAGTTACCCTCTTTCCCAATCAACGTACGGGAGCATTGCACCCCCTTCCCCCCCCTTCCCACCACCACCCACCCCCCCCCCCCCCAAATAGGTTTCAGTTTAAACATCTGGCCTGAGTGTGGCACAGTGGTCCCCCCCCTGCTATTGATTTTCTAATTGATCACCCCCTGATGAAGCAAGGCCACAGAGCACTTTGATATTATCTAAACTACTAAAAATGTTCCCAGTTTTAATAACTTTGCAGTGAGTTAATTAGCATATTGAGCAGAATTAGTCGTCATTTTCAAACATTTTCATGACCTAATGAAGGGCAAAATACTCCTTCTTTGATGTTTTTGTCAAATCAGCTGAGATTGATAAGACTTTTATCTCATCGTGACCGTATCTGTCGTTAAAGATCGCGGTGATGTGGTAAATTAAAGTCTTGAATAGAAGCTGAATAGTGCAGTTGTCTGTTTTGGGGGAAAGATAAATCAGCTGTTGTCGAAGATAAGGTAGATCAAGAGGCCGGTTGATCCAGATCAGCTGTATTGATTTATGCACAGAAACTGAATTCATCATTGATTTATCAACCCCTCTTTTTTTGTCCAATGAGTCTTTCTACTCTAGAAAATGTCAGAAATGAGTCTTTCTACTCTAGAAAATGACAAATTAGTCTTTTTACTCTAGAAAATGTCAGAAATGAGTCTTTCTACTCTAGAAAATGACATAAATTAGTCTTTCTACTCTATAAAATGACAGAAATGAGTCTTTTTACTCTAGAAAATGTCAGATATGAGTCTTTTCACTCTAGAAAATGACAGAAATTAGTCTTTCTACTCTAGAAAATGTCAGAAATTAGTCTTTCTACTCTATAAAATGACAGAAATGAGTCTTTTTACTCTAGAAAATGTCAGATATGAGTCTTTTCACTCTAGAAAATGACAGAAATGAGTCTTTTTACTCTAGAAAATGACAGATATGAGTCTTTTTACTTTAGAAAATGACAGAAATTAGTCTTTTCACTCTAGAAAATGACAGAAATGAGTCTTTTTAATCTAAAAAATGACAGAAATGAGTCTTTTTAATCTAAAAAATGACAGAAATGAGTCTTTTTACTCTAGAAAATGTCAGAAATGAGTCTTTTTAATCTAAAAAATGACAGAAATGAGTCTTTTTACTCTAGAAAATGACAGAAATGAGTCTTTTTACTCTAGAAAATGACAGATATGAGTCTTTTTACTCTAGAAAATGACAGAAATGAGTCTTTTTACTCTAGAAAATGACAGATATGAGTCTTTTTAATCTAAAAAAATGACAGAAATGAGTCTTTTTACTCTAGAAAATGACAGAAATTAGTCTTTTTAATCTAGAAAATGACAAAGTCAGTAGATCTCACATTTGAGAAGCTGGAACTAAAAAGATATTTGCCTTTTTTTGGCATAATTAAAGACTTTTTCCAGCTATTATATAGCACCAGAAATGTGAGGAGGATAATATTTCTGCTGTGTGCTCATGTCAAGCCCAAATACCTGAAATATACATGCTGAAATGTCATCTTTTTTGACTCTATATTATCAAAAATGTGTGCAGAAGAGCATTCCTCAGGGTCCCTGGATTCCTGAGGAATTTTAAAAACCGGATTTATCTTTTTTATAAATCCAGGAACGTGGAACACACAAACAGATTTCCCTAACACTAGTCACTAAAATAACATGATGATAATTTGTTTTATTGTCACAACAGAACAGAGGAACATCAAAATATGTTAAAGTTCTGATAACTAAAATGCGTAAAAATACAAATTTAAGATATGAAACTTAAAGTCCGTTGAACAAAAACACCAAAAAAAATCAGTGTTGCCAACAGGGACGTTGCAGAGCGCCCTCTGGTGGACAAACCACGCAACTGCATCACTCATAATAACATGGTGGACCGTCCGTTTTCTATTTTATTTTTCAGAAATTAGATTTATTTTATAAATCCAGAAAATATGTTAAAGTTCTGATAACTAAAATGCGTAAAAATACAAATTTAAGATATGAAACTTAAAGTCCGTTGAACAAAAACACAACAAATCTGTCATCAGGGACGTTGCAGAGCGCCCTCTGGTGGACAAACCACGCAACTGCATCACTCATAATAACATGGTGGACCGTCCGTTTTCTATTTTATTTTTCAGAAATTAGATTTATTTTATAAATCCAGAAAATATGTTAAAGTTCTGATAACTAAATGCATAAAAATACAATTTAAGATATGAAACTTAAAGTCCGTTGAACAAAACACAACAAATCTGTCATCAGGGACGTTGCAGAGCGCCCTCTGGTGGACAAACCACGCAACTCCATCACTCATAATAATATGGTGGACCGTCCGTTTTTATTTTATTTTTCAGAAATTAGATTTGTTTTATAAATCCAGAAACGCGTAACACACAAACAGATTTCCCCAACATTAGTTATTTGTAGTTATTCATGAGTTCTCACTAAAATAAACTGATACTGATTTATTTTTATTGTCACAACAACAGAGGACTATCGAAATATGTTAAAGTTCTGACAACTAAAATGCGTAAAAATACAAATTTAAGATATGAAAACTTAAAGTCCGTTGAACAAAAACACCAAATCTGTCATCAGGGACGTTGCAGAGCGCCTCTGGTGGACAAACCACGCAACTCCATCACTCATAATAATGGTGGACCGTGACCGTTTTCTATTTTATTTTTCAGAAATTAGATTTATTTTATAATCCAGAAATATGTTAAAGTTCTGATAACTAAAATGCATAAAATACAAATTTAAGATATGAAACTTAAAGTCCGTTGAACAAAAACACAACAAATCTGTCATCAGGGACGCTGTAGAGCGCCCTCTGGTGGACAAACCACGCAACTCCATCACTCATAATAACATGGTGACCGTGCCGTTTATTTTATTTTTCAGAAATTAGATTTATTATAAATCCAGAAATATGTTAAAGTTCTGATAACTAAAATGCATAAAATACAAATTAAGATATGAAACTTAAAGTCCGTTGAACAAAAACACAACAAATCTGTCATCAGGGACGCTGTAGAGCGCCCTCTGGTGGACAAACCACGCAACTCCATCACTCATAATAACATGGTTGACCGTCCGTTTTTATTTTATTTTTCAGAAATTAGATTTATTTTATAAATCCAGAAAATATGTTAAAGTTCTGATAACTAAAATGCATAAAAATACAAATTTAAGATATGAAACTTAAAGTCCGTTGAACAAAAACACAACAAATCTGTCATCAGGGACGCTGTAGAGCGCCCCTGGTGGACAAAAACACGCAACTCCATCACTCATAATAACATGGTTGACCGTCCGTTTTATTTTATTTTTCAGAAATTAGATTTGTTTTATAATCCAGAAACGCGTAACACACAAACAGATTTCCCCAACATTAGTTATTTAGTTATTCATGAGTTCTCACTAAAATAAACTGATACTGATTATTTTTATTGTCACAACAGAACAGAGGACTATCGAAATATGTTAAAGTTCTGATAACTAAAATGCAAAAATACAAATTTAAGATATGAAACTTAAAGTCCGTTGAACAAAACACAACAAATCTGTCATCAGGGACGTTGCAGAGCGCCCTCTGGTGGACAAACCACGCAACTGCATCACTCATAATAACATGGTGGACCGTCCGTTTTTATTTTATTTTTCAGAAATTAGATTTATTTTATAAATCCAGAAAATATGTTAAAGTTCTGATAACTAAAATGCATAAAAATACAAATTTAAGATATGAAACTTAAAGTCCGTTGAACAAAAACACCAAAAAAAATCAGCTTTGCCATCAGGGACGTTGCAGAGCGCCCTCTGGTGGACAAACCACGCAACTCCATCACTCATAACCTGGTGGACCGTCCGTTTTTATTTTATTTTTCCAAATCCGAATGCTTTAGTTGTTAGCATAAATTCAATTCAATGACTCTGATGAATGAATATTAACCCTCGTGTCGTCTTCCCGTTAACCCTGAACTTGCCCTTTCAGGTCGAAATTGAAAATGAATATTTTTTTTTGGGCTTTTCCGATGTTTTTGTTGCTTTTTCTGATTCATTTCTCACTTTTTCCAGCTTTTTGCCACTTAAAAAAAACCTTTTTCTTGGAATTCATTGTCAACTAACCTAATTTATGTCAAATTACACGTGATTTTTTTCTAGTGAAAAAGGCAGAAATTAGGAATTAATTTGACTAATAGTTGAGATCCGAGGATGTTGAGCGGATCTCAGACGGGTAGACGTCCAATTTTAGTCCGGATACTGGTTTGAAACCATTAAAAAAAAAATGCCATAAGATTAAATAAAACAACCCCAAAAATTCCACAACAGTAATCACTAATGTCGTCTAAAGAACACGTGGAATCATCCATCTTATTTTGGGACAACTTGGTTGAAATAAATCCATATTTCTGATATAAAACACTTTGGAAACGGACAAAAAAACGAGAGAAAAGGGGGAAAAAGCCAATATTGAGAGATCGGGAAATGGCTAATATCGACCCGCCGACTGGTCAGGCTCTAATATAATATTGGGCAAGGTTCCATTTCTTTTTCCGACTTTTATTTAACCTCATCCGAGTCTTCTGACAGTAACCTTGACTCATTACGTTTAGAATATCTCACTACTGTTGTAGTAATAGATAAATTACACCGTTAGGCGGCTTCAGTCCACTTCCCAGTAAGTAAAACCTGATCCGCAGCCATGAGGGCTAAGCTCCGCCCCCCCATGTGTCCTCTGCTTATAAAGCCCTCCCCGCCTCAGCCAGACCTCAGACCAAAGATTAGAGAGTGTGTGTGTGTGTGTGTGTGTGTGTGAGGAGCTTGTCTCACATGGGAAAGAGAAGAGAAGTTATTTATTTACTTGACTTTCCTCGACTTTTGTGGATTACTTGAAGCCGACGCGCCCGGGATTAACCAAAACGACCGAAGGATATCGCGGTTTCTACTGCAAGCTATGGTGGCTTACGATGAACTGGGTAGCCTGGCGCCGATCAAGCGGACCCTGCAGGTCATAGACCACCAGAACCAAGCCGGCAAGGAGTCCGAGGTGAGACGCAGAAACAGACCCCCCCCCCCGGTGTTGTGGAGATGTTGGTTGTGCCGTGTTTAGCCGGTTACCCGTGTGCCTTGCTCTTTGAGTCAACGTTTGTCAGGAACGCCTCTAGATGAGGTCACGTCTTTGTGTCGGACTGTGAGTGAATCAGCGCCTTACCCTGTTTTTTCTTCGTCTTTTATCTCGCTTGGGCACACACTGTGTGTGTGTTGGTGTGTGTGTGTGTGTGTGTGTGTGTGTGTGCGTGTGTGTGTGTGCGTGCTTTCAAAATGCCTTGTTCCTCCTGTAAGAGGAGACTTTGAGCCTGAGAGATACCGCCTAACCTGACAAAAAGTTAATCATTGCATTACACTGCACCTATGAAGTTGGTAACAGTGCTCAGACACCCCCCACCCCCCCACCCACCCTCCTCCTCCCCCACCCCCCCACTGTCAGTGTTGTGTATTCTGCAGGGGGGGGGGAACTCTCAGTCAACAACCACTCCGTCTGGAATAACTTTGCGTTTGACGGCTGGCGTTTTGAAAAGAAGGTGCGGGGTTGTCTTTCGTTGCAGCATTCCTTCAGCTGCAGGCACAAGTAAAGGGAGCACAGAAGTTAGACACCCGGCTGTAGTTTCGTCCTTCCCCCCCCCTTTTCGAGGCTTGCGCGGTTCTCTTTCGGAAAGCGGTTTCGGGGCGAGGATGTGGTTTTCGTTGACCGTAAGACCACTCGATAAAGCGGAAGTAACCGAGAACAATTCGTGAAGCGAGGAGTCGCGCTTTCACACAACTCGGTACAACAGTAGCTCGGGCTGTGCTGTAATCCCGCGGGACACATCTGGGGTATTAGCTCACAACACACACACACACACACACACACACATGCACACGCACGCACACACTAGGTTGCATCAAAGGGAAAGCACAGGAAGCACTTTTGCCGTCCCTGAAAGAGCTCAGCCGCACATGTTCAGGTTGGCTGTCTGGAGGGTCGAGGTTCCCCTGATCTGAAACTGGTTATCTGAAGCAGCACAAACCCCCCCCCCCACACACACCCAGATCCGTCTGGTTTCCTGAAGTGAGCCGGACTAACTCCACAGAGTTCACCGCCAGGAATAGCAACTTTCTCTGTGTGTCTGCACTGCTGATAAACAAAGACTGGGACCAGGGGGGTCTTCTGTTATTCAGGGGTCCAGTTCCCAAAGAACAGGGGCCAGCACACGTCTCCAGTATTTACTTTGGTTTCAGTTGGGTAAAAAGGTTTTGACTTTTATTTTCTTTGTCCCCTGGCATTAAAATATCACAAATTAGATTCAGACAAGTCTAGTCCCTCACAGACCAGTCTAAGGGATTCTGTCTCTGCATGTAGACCACAGTCACAAGCAGGAGACCCGCTGGCCCCTGTACACTAGAGGGCTCGCTGAGTTCTCAAGGTCTGCTCTGGTCTGATGTGGAGACCCGGAGCGGAACAGGACTAGACCGCAGCCCTCAGGCCACGCCAGACTGAGTGGATCTGTTCCGCAGCTGTGTCCGCAGACTCCCCCCGAGCCTCAATGGCGGCTCTGTTTTCCCAGATCCGCTGAGCCAAGGCAAAACCCCATTTGGCCTGAGTCAGGAGAAAACTCCTGGCTCGGGCTTTTTAGCTGTTGCGGTGCTCCGTTTCAAAGAGCGAGGCCCTCATTAGTGCGACGTTTTTCAAACGCTAACTGTTTTGCGGGCGGTGATACTTTCGGGGACGCTGATTCTGGGACCGGGTCTCAGTCTAGTTTTTTTGGGCTCTGTGGGCTGAAATCAGTACTCCAGGTCTGCAGCTCCTCTTTGATTCCTTGCAGCCTGTTGTTGTTGTTGGCACGGGTCCAAGCTGCTCTCTCCTTTCCCTCTGCCTCGGGCTCGGGCCTGGTTGAGGGGAGGGGGAGGGGGGTCACCTGGCCCAGGTGTGGCGCTGTTCTCACGCGAGGCCCCCGTCGGAGAGCCTGTCTCGACTCGCGGCCGCCAACACCGCCGTGCACCCCCCCTGCAACAGTAAACACTCGAGAGTTGGTCCCGACACGCTGTCCATGCCGCTCTGATTCCCTGGAAAAAGGGGATCAGGATGCATTTATCTCACACTGTTTGAGCGATGGAGTTCTAGCTGTTGTCGGGCCAGATAGTAGCAGTGTGTGTGTGTGTGTGTGTGCAGGGAGGGGTGTTGAACAGCTGAGAGCAGGTTCTGGTGCATTCCTGGCATTCCTCCAGACCCCCCCCCCCCCCCCCCCCCCTTCCAGAGCAGCAGTCAGAAAGGGCCTTTGTGCTCAGTGGACAGGCCCGGCTGCAAGACTCTTCACATGATAGAGCCAACAGCTGCTTCCTCCTCCTCAGTATCTGTGTCTGTCCGCCAGTCTGTCTGCGGCTCGACCCCGGCTCCAGCTACTCCTATTTCCTCCCCCCCCCCCAAAGCGGGGAGTGAAGTCCACAATGAGGATTTATGACTCCACTTGATGTGCTTTAATCAGGGAAGTCCCAAAGGAAGCATAAAGTGGACTTAGTGCCGAGGTCCGACGAGCTTATATCGCTGGTGTCGCTGACCGCAGAGTGAATGCTCAGAGATCAAATTGCCCGACTAACCTGTCCTTCCATTGTTGCCCCCTCAGGAACCCAGCACCAAGCGGGTCCGTCCTCTCGGCAGGGTGACGTCGCTAGCCAACCTCATCTCTCCGGTGAAGAATGGGGCCGTCCGGCGCTTCGGCCAAACCATCCAGGTAAGCTCCCGTGACCGCAAATGCTGCACGAACCTGGCCTCCGGTCGCAACGTGTCTGACATCCGGGGCTTCCTCTTCTCCCAGGCCTCGTTCCGGGGCGATGGCAAGTCGCCGGGCGCGCCCCAGAAGCCTTGCGGCAAAGCGGCAGCCCCCACGCCGCCCAAACGGAGGAACAGCACGCTGTGGTCGGAGACGCTAGACGTCCACCAGAAGGGAGCTTTCTCCACCAAGGAAATCAAGCGGCAGGAGGTGAGAACCAGCACTTAGACATGAACACATAAGCCAACCGTTGGTCAGGGTCAGGACGCCGAGGAGCCAGACAGTCTTCCCGTCTACCAGACTAGTTCCACATATCCCTGTAGTATTTGTGTCAAACGGTCTCCCCAAGTCACATATACCTGACATGCCAAGAAACTAGCGCTCTCCTGCCCGTCATCCCCCACTTGTCCTGCACAAGTCAGACATCTTGGCCCGCGGTCAGAAACCATAGACTTAGACTAGAACCCATTTCCACACAGAGAGCCAGAAGGACAGAGAGAGGTCTAGTGGTTTGGCCCCGGTCCAGTTTTACATGTAGTCTAATGGCTCGGTTGCAATAATGTAATGACATCCTGATAAATGTGTTTGGCTAAAAAAAAGCATCTTTTTGTGCCCCCTCCTCCCCCCCCCCCCCCCCCCCCCCCCTTTCTCAGGCCATATTTGAGCTGTATCGTGGAGAACAGGACCTGATCGAGGACCTCCAGCTCGCACGCAAGGTTTGTACTTTTTAAAATCTCCGAGGCAGGGGGGAGTACATCTTAAGCAAACAGAGTCAATCAGAGTCTGGCGGGCCTCCCTCGCAGCCAAGCCAAGAGCTATAAAAAGACAGGAATGAGTCCTCTTGCCTTTCTCTCGAACCCTAAGTGCTCTTTACAAGCTTTTTTTTGGCCTGATGAGATCTTATTTGACGGTTCTTGGCTCCTCTCCTGTGCCCAGGCGTACCACGACCCGATGCTGAAGCTCTCCATAATGTCGGAGGAGGAGCTCACGCACATCTTCGGCAACCTGGACGCCTACATCCCCCTGCACGAGGACCTCCTGGCTCGGCTCACCGAGGCCACGGGGCCCGACGGGACCGTGGGCCGCATCGGACGGATCGTCGTGGACTGGGTAAGCGTCCCAGGACTCTGATGCCGATTCCCTAAATGCAGGTTTTTGGTAGAAGCGTGTGTTTAGTAAGTGTCTCGTGTGTCCCCCTCCAGCTGCCGAGGCTCAACGCCTACAAGGACTACTGCAGCAACCAGCTGGCGGCCAAGGCGCTGCTGGACCAGAAGAAGCAGGACCCGCGCGTGCAGGACTTCCTGCAGCGCTGCCTGGAGTCGCCCTTCAGCAGGAAGCTGGACCTGTGGAGCTTCCTGGACATCCCGCGCTCGCGCCTGGTCAAGTACCCGCTGCTGCTCCGAGAGATCCTGAGACACACCGCCCCGGAGCACCCGGACGCCGCCAGCCTGGAGGACGCGGTGAGTCCCCGGGGGACCGGATTCGGTTCTACGTCATCGTCAGATCCCCTATCTTAATGTCTCAGAAGTTCATGCTTTGGTTCCTCCTCGTGTGTGTGTGTGTGTGTGCAGATCTCCATCATGCAGGGCGTGCTGTCCGACATCAACATGAAGAAGGGCGAGTCCGAGTGCCAGTACTACATCGACAAGCTGGAGTACCTGGACGACAAGCAGCGGGACCCCCTGATCCAGCGGTGCAGGAGCCTGCTGTGTCACGGCGAGCTGCGGAACAAGAGCGGCACGGTGAGCAAAACACACACACACACACACAAACGCACACACACCCTTGTCATCAACACAAGCCTCACGTCCCGTACAAGCCTGACCCCCCTGTACACCTGTTTTTGTTTCCTTCCAGAAGCTGCACGTGTTCCTGTTCACCGAGCTGCTGGTCCTGACCCGGCCCGTCACCAGGAACGAGCGCCAGTGCTTCCAGGTCTACCGGCAGCCGATCCCGGTCCAGGATCTCCTGCTGGAGGACCTGCAGGACGGGGACGTCCGGATGGGGGGCTCCTTCAGGGGCGCTTTCAGCAACGCCGACAAAGGTAAGGCTTCAAATTATTAAAGTTCATAGCAGTTAACGTGGGAATATATTTAGTCTTTTTTAAAATATAGCAGAGTGCTAATTCCAATTGTCCCCCGTCTCTCTGTCCACAGCCAGGAACATATTCCGGGTGCGGTCCCAGGACCCGAGCCAGGCGCAGTCCCACACCCTGCAGGTCAACGACGTCTTCCACAAGCAGCGGTGGCTGAGCTGCCTCCGCGGCGCCGTCTCCGTCCACTCGGCGTCGAGCGCCGAGCGCCGCCCGTCCTCCGTCCCCGCCGTCGTCCACCCGGAGGAGACGGACGAGAACTGCCCGCGGCCCGTCTCGCGCTCCGCCCCCTGCACGCCGTGCAGCCCCACCCCGAAGTCCCCGTTGTCCCGCTCGTCCTCGTCGTGTTCGACGTCCTCGACGTCGCACAAACCCAAAAAGGACAAGAGGTCTCTCTGCTCTCTGGGGAAGAGGAAAGAGACGATGGTGTGAGACAATGGGGACAAAGGGGACAATGGACTCCCTAGGTGGACGTTTTTGTAAATGTTGACGCAAAACAGCACGGAGGAGCGTGGGACTTGTATTTATATGTGTGTGTCTGCGTGTGTGCGTTTTATTAAAACAGTGTTCTGTGTTACTGTCCTCTTCGGCAGCTATTTATCTCACCCCCCCCCCCCCCCCCAGTCTGTCCCACAGAGACACGGTATCCTGGACAGACGTGCAACAAGAAGCAAACACAACTACACACAAATCTGTGTGTGTGTGTAGTTGTGTCGTGTTGCATTCAGCCCTGTTATTGACTATTAATTTGATATTTAAGCATTGTTTTTAGACCGTTTTCGGGGGGGGCGCCTGACGGAAGTTTTACATTTTTATGTCCTAAAGTGTCTTGTAGTCTTTCGCGGGCACCATAAAGCAGCACTGTTTCAGCTTTTAGGCGACGTTATTGGAAATATTGGACGTGTTTAACGGGCGCGAAGACGACACAAAGCTACGAATCTCTCTGTAAACGTCCGATTTTGAGATTAACGACAAGACGCGTCTTATTTTTTTTTTTTATACATTCCTTTAATGACGGATTTTTGTTGTTGTTGTTGTTCTGCATTCACTGCAGTTGGAGGCATTTATTTAAATCCAGAGACAGATGAGACGTCCGTCTCTCTCGGTTTGGACGTCGTCTGATGTCCAATCGTGACCAGAACGAGGAGTTTTTGTTTTGAGACAAAATCTTGAACTGAGCCATGTTGGTTTTTGGGACTTTTCAGAAGGAACCGGATCACTTTTCAGCGTAGCGTCTTTACATCGTTCACGTGGAGCTTTAGTTGTGGACACACGGACGGATTTACACAGACAGTGTCCAAGATGGACAATAAGAGAATGTTGTTGAAGGCTGAAGGGAAAAGAGAAAAGACGGATAAAGTTGGGGGTTTTTGGAAACTGAAATGGATCGCCAGTGCAAGATGTTTAACTCCATTGACTTCCTGTGTAAGTTGATGTGATATCTTGCTCGTAGATGGACGATGGATGGTAAAAATCAAGTGGGTGAAATTGATGGAAAAACAGTATGTAGGGGAAGGGAGACGCTAAAAGAAGGTCGTCGTATGTGCATTAGATGAGAAAAAGAAAAGGGAGACTTGCTTGCTATGAACTGTATGTGATTAAAGAACAATAAAGAGCTGTGGAAGACCTGCAACTGAACTTCTGGTTTTGTGTCTTTATGGGGTTTTTCTCTCTGAACGGGGAATATTCATATCAACGTTAGTATAGCTCGTCGGATGTACATCGCAAACAAGCCAGAATAATGGCAGTTTTCATGCTAACTTAAGCTAATCGGCTGCCAGTTTTTGTGCTAAACTTAAGCTAACAGGATGCCAGTTTTCATGCTAAACTGAGCTAACTGGCCACCAGTTTTCATGCTAAACTTAGGCTAATTGACTGCCAGTTTTCATGCTAAACTTAGGCTAATTGACTGCCAGTTTTCATGCTAAACTTAGGCTAATTGACTGCCAGTTTTCATGCTAAACTAAGCTAATCTGCTGCCAGTTTTTATGCTAAACTAAGCTTATTGGATGCCAGTTTTCATGCTAAACTAAGCTAACCGGCTGTCAGTTTTCAAGCTAAACTAAGCTAAAAACTGCCAGTTTTCATGCTAAACTAAGCTAATCGGCTGCCAGTTTTCATCCTAAACTAAGCTTATTGGATGCCGGTTTTTGTGCTAAACTTAAGCTAACAGGCTGCCAGTTTTCATGGTAAACTAAGCTAAAAGGCTGTCAGTTTTCATGCTAAACTGAGCTAACAGGCTGCCAGTTTTCATGCTAAACTAAGCTAATCGGCTGCCAGTTTTCATGCTAAAGTAAGCTAAAAGGCTGCCAGTTTTCATGCTAAACTAAGCTAATCGGCTGCCAGTTTTCATGCTAAAGTAAGCTAACAGGCTGCCAGTTTTCATGCTAAACTAAGCTAAAAACTGCCAGTTTTCATGCTAAACTAAGCTAACAGGCTGCCGGTTTTCATACAAAACTAAGCTAACAGGCTGCCGGTTTCATGCTAAACTAAGCTAACCAGCTGGCAATTTTTGTGCTAAACTAAGCCAACTGGCTGCCACTTTTCGTACTAAAATAAGCTAACTGGCTGCCAGTTTTCATGCTAAACTAAGCTAACAGGCTGCCAGTTTTTGTGCTAAACAAGGCTAACCAGCTGGCAATTTTCATGCTAAACTTAAACTAATCCGTTGCCAGTTTTCATGCTAAAGGAAGCTAATCGGCTGCCAGTTTTCAAGCTAAACTAAGCTAATCGGCTGCCAGTTTTCATGCTAAACTAAGCTAACAGGCTGCCAGTTTTCGTGCTAAACTAAGCCAAACGGCTGCCAGTTTTCATGCTAAACTAAGCTAATCTGCTGCCAGTTTTCATGCTAAACTAAGCTAACCGGCTACCAGTTTTCATGCTAAACTAAGCTAAACGTCTGCAAGATTTTTGTGCTAAACTAAGCTAATCGGCTGCCAGTTTTTGTGCTAAACTAAGCTAATCGGCTGCCAGTTTTTGTGCTAAACTAAGCTAACAGGCTGCCAGTTTTCATGCTAAACTAAGCTAATCTGCTGCCAGTTTTCATGCTAAACTAAGCTAACCGGCTACCAGTTTTCATGCTAAACTGAGCTAATCGGCTGCCAGTTTTCATGCTAAACTAAGCTAATTGGCTGCCAGTTTTTGTGCTAAACTAAGCTAATTGGCTGCCAGTTTCATGCTAAACTAAGCTAACAGGCTGCCAGTTTTCGTGCTAAACTAAGCTAATCGGCTGCCAGTTTTCATGCTAAACTAAGCTAATCGGCTGCCAGTTTTCATGCTAAACTAAGCTAAATGTCTGCAAGATTTTTGTGCTAAACTAAGCTAACAGGCTGAAAGTTTTCATGCTAAACTAAGCTAATCTGCTACCAGTTTTCATGCTAAACTAAGCTAATCGGCTGCCAGTTTTCATGCTAAACTAAGCTAATCGGCTGCCTGTTTTTGTGCTAAACTAAGCTAATCGGCTGCCAGTTTTCATGCTAAACTAAGCTAACAGGCTGCCAGTTTTCGTGCTAAACTAAGCCAAACGGCTGCCAGTTTTCATGCTAAACTAAGCTAATCTGCTGCCAGTTTTCATGCTAAACTAAGCTAACCGGCTACCAGTTTTCATGCTAAACTGAGCTAATCGGCTGCCAGTTTTCATGCTAAACTAAGCTAATCGGCTGCCTGTTTTTGTGCTAAACTAAGCTAATCGGCTGCCAGTTTTCATGCTAAACTAAGCTAACAGGCTGCCAGTTTTCGTGCTAAACTAAGCCAAACGGCTGCCAGTTTTCATGCTAAACTAAGCTAATCTGCTGCCAGTTTTCATGCTAAACTAAGCTAACCGGCTACCAGTTTTCATGCTAAACTGAGCTAATCGGCTGCCAGTTTTCATCCTAAACTAAGCTAATAGGCTGCCAGTTTTTGTACTAAACTAAGCTAATCGGCTGGCAATTTTGATGCTAAACTAAGCTAACCAGCTGCCGGTTTTCATGCTACACTAAGCTAATCGGCTGCCGGTTTTCATGCTAAACTAAGCTAATAGGCTGCCAGTTTTAATGCTAAACTAAGCTAACCGGCTGCCAGTTTTTGTGCTAAACCAGGCTAATGGGCTGCCGGTTTTCATGCTAAACTAAGCTAATCGGCTACCGGTTTTCATGCTAAACTAAGCTAATCGGCTGCCAGTTTTCATGGTAAACTAAGCTAAAAGGCTGTCAGTTTTCATGCTAAACTGAGCTAACAGGCTGCCAGTTTTCATGCTAAACTAAGCTAATCGGCTGCCAGTTTTCATGCTAAAGTAAGCTAAAAGGCTGCCAGTTTTCATGCTAAACTAAGCTAATCGGCTGCCAGTTTTCATGCTAAAGTAAGCTAACAGGCTGCCAGTTTTCATGCTAAACTAAGCTAAAAACTGCCAGTTTTCATGCTAAACTAAGCTAACAGGCTGCCGGTTTTCATACAAAACTAAGCTAACAGGCTGCCGGTTTTCATGCTAAACTAAGCTAACCAGCTGGCAATTTTTGTGCTAAACTAAGCCAACTGGCTGCCACTTTTCGTACTAAAATAAGCTAACTGGCTGCCAGTTTTCATGCTAAACTAAGCTAACAGGCTGCCAGTTTTTGTGCTAAACAAGGCTAACCAGCTGGCAATTTTCATGCTAAACTTAAACTAATCCGTTGCCAGTTTTCATGCTAAAGGAAGCTAATCGGCTGCCAGTTTTCAAGCTAAACTAAGCTAATCGGCTGCCAGTTTTCATGCTAAACTAAGCTAACAGGCTGCCAGTTTTCGTGCTAAACTAAGCCAAACGGCTGCCAGTTTTCATGCTAAACTAAGCTAATCTGCTGCCAGTTTTCATGCTAAACTAAGCTAACCGGCTACCAGTTTTCATGCTAAACTAAGCTAAACGTCTGCAAGATTTTTGTGCTAAACTAAGCTAATCGGCTGCCAGTTTTTGTGCTAAACTAAGCTAATCGGCTGCCAGTTTTTGTGCTAAACTAAGCTAACAGGCTGCCAGTTTTCATGCTAAACTAAGCTAATCTGCTGCCAGTTTTCATGCTAAACTAAGCTAACCGGCTACCAGTTTTCATGCTAAACTGAGCTAATCGGCTGCCAGTTTTCATGCTAAACTAAGCTAATTGGCTGCCAGTTTTTGTGCTAAACTAAGCTAATTGGCTGCCAGTTTTCATGCTAAACTAAGCTAACAGGCTGCCAGTTTTCGTGCTAAACTAAGCTAATCGGCTGCCAGTTTTCATGCTAAACTAAGCTAATCGGCTGCCAGTTTTCATGCTAAACTAAGCTAAATGTCTGCAAGATTTTTGTGCTAAACTAAGCTAACAGGCTGAAAGTTTTCATGCTAAACTAAGCTAATCTGCTACCAGTTTTCATGCTAAACTAAGCTAATCGGCTGCCAGTTTTCATGCTAAACTAAGCTAATCGGCTGCCTGTTTTTGTGCTAAACTAAGCTAATCGGCTGCCAGTTTTCATGCTAAACTAAGCTAACAGGCTGCCAGTTTTCGTGCTAAACTAAGCCAAACGGCTGCCAGTTTTCATGCTAAACTAAGCTAATCTGCTGCCAGTTTTCATGCTAAACTAAGCTAACCGGCTACCAGTTTTCATGCTAAACTGAGCTAATCGGCTGCCAGTTTTCATGCTAAACTAAGCTAATCGGCTGCCTGTTTTTGTGCTAAACTAAGCTAATCGGCTGCCAGTTTTCATGCTAAACTAAGCTAACAGGCTGCCAGTTTTCGTGCTAAACTAAGCCAAACGGCTGCCAGTTTTCATGCTAAACTAAGCTAATCTGCTGCCAGTTTTCATGCTAAACTAAGCTAACCGGCTACCAGTTTTCATGCTAAACTGAGCTAATCGGCTGCCAGTTTTCATGCTAAACTAAGCTAATTGGCTGCCAGTTTTTGTGCTAAACTAAGCCAAACGGCTGCCAGTTTTCATGCTAAACTAAGCTAATCTGCTGCCAGTTTTCATGCTAAACTAAGTTAACCGGCTACCAGTTTTTGTGCTAAACTAAGCTAAACGTCTGCAAGATTTTTGTGCTAAACTAAGCTAATCGGCTGCCAGTTTTTGTGCTAAACTAAGCTAACAGGCTGCCAGTTTTCATGCTAAACTAAGCTAATCTGCTGCCAGTTTTCATGCTAAACTAAGCTAACCGGCTACCAGTTTTCATGCTAAACTAAGCTAAGCGGCTGCTAGTTTTTGTGCTAAACTAAGCTTATTGGATGGCAGTTTTTTCGTGCTAAACTAAGCTAATCGGCTGCCAGTTTTCATGCTAAACTAAGCTAATCGGCGCCCGGTTGTCATGCTAAACTAAGCTAATAGGCTGCCGGTTTTCATGCTAAACTAAGCTAATAGGCTTCCAGTTTTAATGTTAAACTAAGCTAACCGGCTACCAGTTTTCGTGCCAAATTAAGCTAATCGGCTGCCGGTTTTCATGCTAAACTAAGCTAATCGGCTGCCAGTTTTTGTGCTAAACTAGGCTAATGGGCTGCCAGTTTTCATGCTAAACTAAGCTAATCGGCTGCCAGTTTTCATGCTAAACTAAGCCTACTGTATGCCGGTTTTCATGCTAAACTAAGCTAATCGGCTGCCAGTTTTCATGCTAAACTAAGCTAATCGGCTGCCAGTTTTTGTGCTAAACTAGGCTAATGGGCTGCCAGTTTTCATGCTAAACTAAGCTAATCGGCTGCCAGTTTTCATGCTAAACTAAGCTAATCAGCTGCCAGTTTTCATGCTAAACTAAGCTAATCGGCTGCCGGTTTTCATGCTAAACTAAGCTAATCGGCTGCCAGTTTTCGTGCTAAACTAAGCTAATCGGCTGCTGGTTTTCATGCTAAACTAAGCTAATAGGCTGCCAGTTTTTGTGCTAAACTAAGCTAATCGGCTGGCAATTTTGATGCTAAACTAAGCTAACCAGCTGCCGGTTTTTGTGCTAAACTAAGCTAATCGGCTGGCAATTTTGATGCTAAACTAAGCTAACCAGCTGCCGGTTTTTGTGCTAAACTAAGCTAACCAGCTGCCGGTTTTTGTGCTAAACTAAGCTAACCAGCTGCCAGTTTTCATGCTACACTAAGCTAATCGGCTGCCGGTTTTCATGCTAAACTAAGCTAATAGGCTGCCAGTTTTAATGCTAAACTAAGCTAACCGGCTGCCAGTTTTCATGCCAAATTAAGCTAATCGGCTGCCGGTTTTCATGCTAAACTAAGCTAATCGGCTGCCAGTTTTTGTGCTAAACTAGGCTAATGGGCTGCCGGTTTTCATGCTAAACTTAGCTAATCGGCTGCCAGTTTTCATGCTAAACTAAGCTAATCGGCTGCCGGTTTTCACGCTAAACTAAGCTAATCGGCTGCCGGTTTTCATGCTAAACTAAGCTAATCGGCTGCCGGTTTTTGTGCTAAACCAAGCTAATTGGCTGCCTGTTTTTGTGCTAAACTAAGCTAATAGGCTGCCAGTTTTTGTGCTAAACTAAGCAAACCGTCCGCCAGTTTTTGTGCTAAACTAAGCTAATCGGCTGCCAGTTTTCATGCTAAACTAAGCTAATCGGCTGCCGGTTTTCATGCTAAACTAAGCTAATCGGCTGCCGGTTTTCATGCTAAACTAAGCTAATCGGCTGCCGGTTTTTGTGCTAAACCAAGCTAATTGGCTGCCTGTTTTTGTGCTAAACTAAGCTAATAGGCTGCCAGTTTTTGTGCTAAACTAAGCAAACCGTCCGCCAGTTTTTGTGCTAAACTAAGCTAATCGGCTGCCAGTTTTCATGCTAAACTAAGCTAATCGGCTGCCGGTTTTCATGCTAAACTAAGCTAATAGGCTGCCAGTTTTTGTACTAAACTAAGCTAATCGGCTGGCAATTTTGATGCTAAACTAAGCTAACCAGCTGCCGGTTTTCATGCTACACTAAGCTAATCGGCTGCCGGTTTTCATGCTAAACTAAGCTAATAGGCTGCCAGTTTTAATGCTAAACTAAGCTAACCGGCTGCCAGTTTTTGTGCTAAACCAGGCTAATGGGCTGCCGGTTTTCATGCTAAACTAAGCTAATCGGCTACCGGTTTTCATGCTAAACTAAGCTAATCGGCTGCCAGTTTTTGTGCTAAACCAGGCTAATGGGCTGCCGGTTTTCATGCTAAACTAAGCTAATCGGCTGCCAGTTTTCATGCTAAACTAAGCTAATCGGCTGCCAGTTTTCATGCTAAACTAAGCTAATCGGCTGCCGGTTTTTGTGCTAAACTAAGCTAATCGGCTGCCGGTTTTTGTGCTAAACTAAGCTAATTAACTTCCAGTTTCTGTGCTAAACAAGGCTAACCAGCTGGCAATTTTTGTGCTAAACTAAGCTGACAGACTGCCTGTTTTTGTGCTAAACTTAGCTAACAGGCTGCCAGTTTTTGTGCTAACCTTAAGCTAACAAAGTTGCCAGTTTTTATGCTAACCCAAGCTAATGGGCTGCCAGTTTTCATGCTAAATTTGAGCTTACATGCTGCCAATTTTCATGCTAAACGGTTGGCAAATTTTTGTGCTAAACTAAGCTAACCGACTGCCGGTTTTTGTGCTAAACTAAACTTACAGGCTGCCAGTTTTTGTGCTAAACTAGGCTAACCGGCTGGCAATTTTGATGCTAAACTAAGCTAACCGGCCGCCAGTTTTTGTGCTAAACTAAGCTAACGGTCCGCCAGTTTTTGTGCTAAACCAAGCTTACTGTATGCCAGTTTTCATGCTAAACTAAGCTAACCGTCCGCCAGTTTTTGTGCTAAACTAAGCTAACTGGCTGCCAGTTTTCATGCTTCAGTAAGCTAATCGGCTGCCAGTTTTTGTGCTAAACCAAGCTTACTGTGTGCCAGTTTTCATGCTAAACTAAGCTAACCGTCCGCCAGTTTTTGTGCTAAACTAAGCTAACAAAGTTGCCAGTTTTTATGCTTACCCAAGCTAATGGGCTGCCAGTTTTCATGCTAAATTTGAGCTTACATGCTGCCAATTTTCATGCTAAACGGTTGGCAATTTTTGTGCTAAACTAAGCTAACCGACTGCCGGTTTTTGTGCTAAACTAAACTTACAGGCTGCCAGTTTTTGTGCTAAACTAGGTTAACCGGCTGGCAATTTTGATGCTAAACTAAGCTAACCGGCCGCCAGTTTTTGTGCTAAACTAAGCTAACGGTCCGCCAGTTTTTGTGCTAAACTAAGCTAACGGTCCGCCAGTTTTTGTGCTAAACTAAGCTAACCGTCCGCCAGTTTTTGTGCTAAACTAAGCTTACTGGCTGCCAGTTTTCATGCTTCAGTAAGCTTATTGGCTGCCAGTTTTTGTGCAAAATTAGGCTAACCAGCTGGCAATTTTGGTGCTAAACTAAGCTGACCGGCGGAAATTGAACGGCTGCCAGTTTTCGTGCTAAACTTCAGCTTGTTGGCTCTAGCTTTGTAGTGAATGGACAGAGTTGTACAGAAAGAGCAAGGTGACATGTGATATATGTAGATATGTTCTCTAACTATTAGCCAGAAAGCAAATAAGTGTTTCCCAAAAATGTCTTAACTATTCTTTTTATAGACTTTAAACTGGACACAACAGCTCGCACGTCCTCACGGGGCTAAGTCAGGTTGTGTAACACTAGTAGAGTGTCTTTAAATACAGGCAGAACAGGGAGACACCCCCACTGATTCATGACCGTGCTTTAACTCTCAACCAAACAGTCAGTTCAACGTCGGTGCCAAGACAAACATGTGCAGCGCAAGAATCAGTCATGCTGCGACATCTCTGCCTGGTCCGAAAACAGTCGTTTAAAAAACAGATTGGGTTGAAAGGGTCTCAAAGTGGAAGCTCGGATCGTGTATACTGTTGTCTGGTCTCTGCTGTCTCTGCATCAACGAGCTTTGGCACACGTCTGCCCTGGAGCAAGGCACGTTTTTTTTTTTATTCCCTTTTTAATGCGTCTGCTTGGCAAACGGCCTCGTGTCTGCCTCGGAGGAAACTGAGAGCGTTCTCCAAACACTGGCTCATGCTTCCACAGCCGTCCGTTTTACTTTTATTAATGGACGTTGAACCAGGACCAGCACCCGAGGTCTCGGGTTGGATCCCTGACTCGGTCTGGGATGAAAATAAAACTCGTTTTTTTTTTTGACAATAGGTCATTGTTCTGTCCATTTACCGGTATTTATGGGCGTCAAATTTGATAATATTGCAACAATACCCTTGTTAAATGGCTTATTCCCATGACATGGTGCTTTTTGGATGGTTTTATATAGACCTTAGTGGTCCCCTAATACTGTATCTGAAGTCTCTTTATATAGACCTTAGTGGTCCCCTAATACTGTATCTGAAGTCTCTTTACATAGACCTTAGTGGTCCCCTAATACTGTATCTGAAGTCTCTTTATATAGACCTTAGTGGTCCCTAATACTGTATCTGAAGTCTCTTTATATAGACCTTAGTGGTCCCTAATACTGTATCTGAAGTCTCTTTATATAGACCTTAGTGGTCCCTAATACTGTATCTGAAGTCTCTTTATATAGACCTTAGTGGTCCCTAATACTGTATCTGAAGTCTCTTTTATATAGACCTTAGTGGTCCCTAATACTGTATCTGAAGTCTCTTTATATAGACCTTAGTGGTCCCCTAATACTGTATCTGAAGTCTCTTTATATAGACCTTAGTGGTCCCTAATACTGTATCTGAAGTCTCTTTATATAGACCTTAGTGGTCCCCTAATACTGTATCTGAAGTCTCTTTATATAGACCTTAGTGGTCCCCTAATACTGTATCTGAAGTCTCTTTATATAGACCTTAGTGGTCCCCTAATACTGTATCTGAAGTCTCTTTATATAGACCTTAGTGGTCCCCTAATACTGTATCTGAAGTCTCTTTATATAGACCTTAGTGGTCCCTAATACTGGATCTGAAGTCTCTTTATATAGACCTTAGTGGTCCCTAATACTGTATCTGAAGTCTCTTTATATAGACCTTAGTGGTCCCTGATACTGTATCTGAAGTCTCTTTATATAGACCTTAGTGGTCCCCTAATACTGTATCTGAAGTCTCTTTATATAGACCTTAGTGGTCCCTAATACTGTATCTGAAGTCTCTTTATATAGACCTTAGTGGTCCCTAATACTGTATCTGAAGTCTCTTTATATAGACCTTAGTGGTCCCTAATACTGTATCTGAAGTCTCTTTATATAGACCTTAGTGGTCCCTGATACTGTATCTGAAGTCTCTTTATATAGACCTTAGTGGTCCCCTAATACTGTATCTGAAGTCTCTTTATATAGACCTTAGTGGTCCCTAATACTGTATCTGAAGTCTCTTTATATAGACCTTAGTGGTCCCTAATACTGTATCTGAAGTCTCTTTTATATAGACCTTAGTGGTCCCTAATACTGGATCTGAAGTCTTTCTCTCTCTGAAGACAACTTAAGTAAAAGTACTAATACTTTGATGAACATTTACTTAAAGGGTACAACCGTATTTTTCAACCTGGGCCCTATTTGTCTATGTTGTTCTGTGTAAGTGACTGATGGGAACAACACTCGGGGAAACTGGTCCAGTATTAAGCAAGACCGCTGTAACCGGCTGCCACAGACCGGGCTGCAGTGTAACCCTATGGGGCAAGTGTGCATCGTCAGTCTGCCCCACTATGAGTGCTTTGTTTTGCCGCTGACAGGCTCAGATTATTATTCTAAGTGTCTGACAACATTATGCAAAGGATTCCTACAGAGATGGACCTTATTAAAACCCATTTATGACATTTCTGTGTAACCAGAAACAGCTCTGAAGGCGCTAGCGCTAAACCCACCAGACTCCATTTAAAAAACAGCACTTTTAGCGTCTACAGAACCAACGCGTTTTCACATGTTAACCGGTAAACTGAGTGTTTATTTAAACCAAAACTAGAGTTGTGATGTTTGAAAAAGTAGAAAGACGACCCAAAAAACAGCTTTTCATAGTTTTTATTTAGTCTGTTGACTTTGAACGAGGTGTATTTTATGATGCTAAAATGACCGTTTATTTACATGGAGTCTGGTGGGATTAGCGAAACGCAATTTTGCGGATGTTTTTATGTTTAAAAAAAGGATCTCACACAATTATATTGTGAATCTTAACTTACTTCCTTACTAGTTACCAACTCAAAATCAACTCAACTCATATGTAAAGTACACAGAGTAAACCCACCAGACTCCATTTAAAAAACAGCACTTTTAGCGTCTACAGAACCAACGTGTTTTCACATGTTAATCGGTAAACTGAGTGTTTATTAAACCAAAACTAGAGTTGTGATGTTTGAAAAAGTAGAAAGACGACCCAAAAAACAGCTTTTCATAGTTTTTATTTAGTTTGTCGACTTTGAACGAGGTGTATTTTATGATGCTAAAATGACCGTTTATTTACATGGAGTCTGGTGGGATTAGCGAAACGCAATTTTGCGGATGTTTTTATGTTTAAAAAAAGGATCTCACACAATTATATTGTGAATCTTAACTTACTTCCTTACTAGTTACCAACTCAAAATCAACTCAACTCATATGTAAAGTACACAGAGTAAACCCACCAGACTCCATTCAAAAAACAGCACTTTTAGCGTCTACAGAACCAACGTGTTTTCACATGTTAATCGGTAAACTGAGTGTTTATTTAAACCAAAACTAGAGTTGTGATGTTTGAAAAAGTAGAAAGACGACCCAAAAAACAGCTTTTCATAGTTTTTATTTAGTTTGTCGACTTTGAACGAGGTGTATTTTATGATGCTAAAATGACCGTTTATTTACATGGAGTCTGGTGGGATTAGCGAAACGCAATTTTGCGGATGTTTTTATGTTTAAAAAAAGGATCTCACACAATTATATTGTGAATCTTAACTTACTTCCTTACTAGTTACCAACTCAAAATCAACTCAACTCATATGTAAAGTACACAGAGTAAACCCACCAGACTCCATTTAAAAAACAGCACTTTTAGCGTCTACAGAACCAACGTGTTTTCACATGTTAACCGGTAAACTGAGTGTTTATTTAAACCAAAACTAGAGTTGTGATAGTTGGAAAAGTGGAAATTTGACCCAAAAAACATCTTTTCATAGTTTGTATTTAGTCTGTCGACTTTGAACGAGGTGTATTTTATCATGCTAAAATTGCTGTTTTTTTACATGGAGTCTGGTGGACGGTCGAAATTGAGGAACTTGTTGGGTAAAACAGCTGGAGGAGAAGTTTCTCTGCAGCATGTTTGATGGAGCACAACAACTCGACTTGTTAAAGGGCCACGTGGGCGATGAATTCATGTACCCGGGGCCCATGCATGGTGAAAAGGCCAGACTGCCCCACACACAGCGCACATAACATAACAGAGGGATTGTCCATGAGATTCGCATGCACACACGCCAAGGCTTACAAGTTGTAGCTTCTGTATCTGTGTCACTAAATGCAAACAACATCTCTATCATCAGCGCTAGGTTAGTGGCTAGAATCAGCGGTGGATTCAGATTCAAGTATTCAGATCCTTTACTTTTGGTAAATGTAGGCTACTGCTACCACACTGTAAAAAGTACTCTGTTAAACGTAAAAGCCCGGCATTGAAAAGGACACTCCGATATAAATGTGCAAGCATCATCAGGAAAATGTACACATTTCACATTTTAGAAACTGAAAACGATCCATACTGTAGTTTAATTTGTAATAAAAAACACATTTTATGCACCACTTGTGTTTTGTGTGCAAAAACCTCAACGTGTAAAGCATCTTAAGCTGTCAGATGAATGTTGTGGACTCAAAAAAAGTCCAATATTTCTCTCTGAAATGAAGCGGAGTACAAGTAGAAAGCGGCCTCAAAAGAAAAGACTCAAGTAAAGTACAAGTACCTCAACATTTGGACTTGAGTACAGTACTGGAGTACATGTACTTAGCTGCATCCCAGGCCCTGGAAACTCCCTGGTTGTGAGACTTTAAGATCAGTTCACCAAATCCAGATAATGAAACAATGAACTCGAGACATAAGCAGAGGAGCACCCTGGGGGTTCACAGCAACCTGGACTCCATGTTTATGTCAAAATCCACTCGGTGGCGCTGGTCCCGACAGACCGGGAGCTTGTTCAGTCCTCGCTTTTCATCTCGGGGATTTCCTTTCGCCTTCAGGGGATGACATGCGAGGGGTCGGGGTAAGACCCCAAAAACCTTTAATGGCTCACTGAAACATCCATGCATTTTAAAAAGGATGATGGGAATAATTCTGACTAATTAGCTGTCTGACACTTTGAGGATTTATTCGACGGAGCTGTGAGCTTTGAGAGGTGGTGAAGACAAGAAGAGCATAATGTAAGACGTACATGCATAACAAATGTAGAAAAGCACTATATGAATGTGGTTAATTAACCGTCTTTAAAACTGAGTTTCTACACAATTAATCCTGCAAAAGCACCACTTCTAAATCTGGTGGTCACCGGAAATGTTGTTTTGGGTAATTATGAAGAACGTTGATATAGGACAACAACATGAGGACAACATGAAGACAACATGAGGACAACATGAGGACAACATGAAGACAACATGAGGGCAACCTGAAGACAACCTGAAGACAACATGAGGACAACATGAGGGCAACATGAGGGCAACCTGAAGACAACCTGAAGACAACATGAGGACAACCTGAAGACAACCTGAAGACAACATGAGGGAACATGAAGACAACATGAGGACAACCTGAAGACAACATGAAGACAACATGAGGACAACATGAGGGCAACATGAGGGCAACCTGAAGACAACCTGAAGACAACATGAGGGAACATGAAGACAACATGAGGACAACCTGAAGACAACCTGAGGGCAACATGAAGACAACCTGAAGACAACCTGAGGGCAACATGAAGACAACATGAGGACAACCTGAAGACAACCTCAAGACAACCTGAGGACAACATGAGGGCAACATGAGGACAACATGAGGACAATCTTAAGATAACCTGAGGACAACATGAAGACAACATGAGGACAACATAAGGACAACATGAAGACAACATGAGGACAACATGAGGACAACATGAGGACAATATGAGGACAACATGAGGTCAATCTTAAGATAACCTGAGGACAACATGAAGACAACATGAGGACAACATGAGGACAACATGAGAACAACATGAGGACAACATGAGAACAACATGAAGACAACATGAGGGCAACATGAGGACAACATGAAGACAACATGAGGACAGCATGAAGACAACATGAGAACAACATGAAGACAACATGAAGACAACATGAGGACAACGTGAGGACAACATGAGGGCAACATGAGAACAACATGAGGACAACCTGGAGACAACATGAGGACAACATGAAGACAACATGAGGACAACATGAGGACAACATGAAGACAACATGAAGACAACATGAGGACAACATGAGGACAACATGAAGACAACATGAGGACAACATGAAGACAACATGAGGACAACATGAGGACAACATGAAGACAACATGAGGGCAACATGAAGACAACATGAGGACAACATGAGGACAACATGAAGACAACATGAGGGCAACATGAAGACAACATGAGGGCAACATGAGGACAACATGAGGACAACATGAAGACAAACTGAAGACAACATGAGGATAACATGAAGACAACATGAAGACAACATGAAGACAACATGAGGACAACATGGGGGCAACATGAGGGCAACATTAAAACAACATGAAGACAACATGAAGGCAACATGAGGACAACATGAGGGCAACATGAGGGCGACATGAGGGCAACATGAAGACAACCTGAAGACAACCTGAAGACAACATGAAGACAACCTGAAGACAACCTGAAGACAACCTGAAGACAACCTGAGAGCAACATGAAGACAACATGAGGACAACCTGAAGACAACCTCAAGACAACCTGAGGACAACATGAGGGCAACATGAGGACAACATGAGGACAATCTTAAGATAACCTGAGGACAACATGAAGACAACATGAGGACAACATAAGGACAACATGAAGACAACATGAGGACAACATGAGGACAACATGAGGACAATATGAGGACAACATGAGGTCAATCTTAAGATAACCTGAGGACAACATGAAGACAACATGAGGACAACATGAGGACAACATGAAGACAACATGAAGACAACCTGAGGGCAACATGAGGACAACATGAGGGCAACATGAGAACAACATGAAGACAACATGAGGGCAACATGAGGACAACATGAAGACAACATGAGGACAGCATGAAGACAACATGAGAATAACATGAAGACAACATGAGGACAACGTGAGGACAACATGAGGGCAACATGAGAACAACATGAGGACAACATGAGAACAACATGAAGACAACATGAGGGCAACATGGGGACAACATGAAGACAACATGAGAACAACATGAAGACAACATGAGGACAACGTGAGGACAACATGAGGGCAACATGAGAACAACATGAGGACAACCTGGAGTTAACATGAGGACAACATGAAGACAACATGAGGACAACATGAGGACAACATGAAGACAACATGAAGACAACATGAGGACAACATGAGGACAACATGAAGACAACATGAGGACAACATGAAGACAACATGAGGACAACATGAGGACAACATGAGGGCAACATGAAGACAACATGAAGACAACATGAAGACAACATGAGGACAACATGAGGGCAACATGAAGACAACATGAAGACAACATGAAGACAACATGAGGACAACATGAGGGCAACATGAGGACAACATGAGGGCAACATGAGGACAACATGAGGGCAACATGAGGGCAACATGAGGACAACATGAAGACAACATGAAGACAACATGAAGACAACATGAGGGCAACATGAAGACAACATGAGGGCAACATGAGGACAACATGAGGGCAACATGAGGGCAACATGAGGACAACATGAGGGCAACATGAGGGCAACATGAGGGCAACATGAGGGCAACATGAGGGTTAAAGTCTGACAACATAACTTCTTTCTTCCTCTTAGAAGTGAAAAGTGAAAATCACATTATGCAATAAAACGGCCATATTTGCTGCGACAGCTACTTGGCCCATTAGCTTATTTGTGCTAATGCTAGCTAGCTAGCTAGTTAGCTCAAGTGTTGCAGTCTAAGTGACATTACTGCATCACAATGACTCCTCTCTCCTCGCTACTGCAGCGCTAATGTGACGTTTTCTCCCGAGACCAATGAGTGGAAACAGCTTTCCAACGGACCAAAGAGGGTTTCATGCTTAATTTCAAAAAACAAACACCGGCTAGCTAACGTAGCCCCGAGGCTCAGAGCTAACAAGCTAGCCTTTGTGCGCAGCCGAGCCGCAGAATGAGCCGGCGTTCCAGACCGTTGAACCGAAAACGGGAAACAAATGTTTCACAAGCGTGTGGTGTTCACTGAAAATGTACTTATCCTCCCTAGATATTATATTTTCTGTGTTAGAGGGAGATTTTCTTTCATTTCCTCTTGAAGAGGCCCGGGGCTTTTGGAGAAACGAGACCCTGACTGCTGACTCGAGCTAGCTGGATTTTGGCTTCAGCTAAACTTTCCCTGGGTTTTTTAACGTTGTGTGTGTGTGTGTGTGTGTGTGTGTGTGTGTGTGTGTATGTGTGTGTGTGTGTGTGTGGGAGTGAGTAACCACTCTTTACATGCTGACATTGGCTGAGGTGTAGTGCTGTGGAAAGCAGCGGTGCGTTCAGGGCACACGACCTGCCAAAAAAAAAATGCTATAATAACTTAAAAACGTGATGGTTATCTAGCAGGTCAACACGCATTTTCCCATGATCCTTTGAGTGAGAGCTCACGCAGGTTATGTTTTGGGAGGAATGCCTTCTCTTTGATTTAGCTATCCAACAAGAATCTGCTCCACATATCAGGCATTTTGACAAAAGCTTGTTACTCTCTGCACCAGATCCCCTACATGGTCCTGCAGTTTTTCCATGTCTGCATCAGGAGCCTCGCTTCATTTTCCAACTTCCTCACAGGCTCAGGACCTGGTCCACAATGATCTCCATACACATTCTCCCTAATGGCTCCGGTGGGACTTAAACCAGCAACATTCAGTGTATAATAGTTCTGATTATGAAAGTCTTCCGTTTGATAGCTTAGAGCAAATGAGCCAATCAGCCGATGGTACTTAGTTAAATCCCTGCAGAGACCTGAGGACCAGGTCACCATAGTCCTCAGATTGGACAGATAGTCTAGCTAGCTGTCTGGATTTACCCTGCAGAGACCTGAGGACCAGGTAACCATAGTCCTCTGATTGGACAGATAGTCTAGCTAGCTGTCTGGATTTACCCTGCAGAGACCTGAGGACCAGGTCACCATAGTCCTCAGATTGGACAGATAGTCTAGCTAGTGGTCTGGATTTACCCTGCAGAGACCTGAGGACCAGGTCACCATAGTCCTCAGATTGGACAGATAGTCTAGCTAGCTGTCTGGATTTACCCTGCAGAGACCTGAGGACCAGGTAACCATAGTCCTCTGATTGGACAGATAGTCTAGCTAGCTGTCTGGATTTACCCTGCAGAGACCTGAGGACCAGGTCACCATAGTCCTCAGATTGGACAGATAGTCTAGCTAGTGGTCTGGATTTACCCTGCAGAGACCTGAGGACCAGGTAACCATAGTCCTCAGATTGGACAGATAGTCTAGCTAGCTGTCTGGATTTACCCTGCAGAGACCTGAGGACCAGGTATCCTCAGATTGGACAGATAGTCTAGCTAGCTGTCTGGATTCACCCTGCAGAGACCTGAGGACCAGCTAACCATAGTTGTGGCCGGGTTGGATCAGTGGAAGGGGGGGCGCACATGAACTTCAAGGTTTAAGCCTTGACGCAGAGGTCCAGGGTTTGAAACCAAGGATGATTTCCTGCATGTCTTTCTCACTTAACTGTCCTGTCAAAAATTGAAGGTGGAAGAAGCCCAAAAATTATTCTATAAAAACCATAGTCCTCATAAATCTACAGGAGCTAGGCCTCGGAGAACACTGTGCATGTGAGCGTGTGTGTGTGTGTGTGTGTGTAAAAGATGAGGGCTTTGAGGAACCTCATAAAATAGGGATTTAGAAAGTGATTCATCAGTGTGCTAAAACCTTGTTTTGGCAAGAAGCTCTCATCTCATAAAACTCTCATTCTCATTTTCCCAATGTTTACAGTACTGTCTGACTTCGCCATAATCTGGACCAGTGGAAGCATGTAGATGTGAAACAGAAGAGGCCCCAGAATGGAGCCTTGGGGAACTCCGCACGCCATATTTGTATGCGCAGATGTATAATTACCTATTGACACAAAGTGATCCCTATTCTGTAAGTAGGATTCAAACCAGTTAAGTACTGAGCCAGAAAGACCATGTAGATCTTTTCATGATTTCATTGTTTCACCCCAATTTCTTTGTTCATATGCTTTCCTTTGCGCAGAGTCCAAATATGAAGATTTACATTTAGATTGCAGTTTTTTTGCTGATGTAATGTACTCTTTATGCATCTTTATTCAATTGTTACATCACTGATGTACATGAAATAGGGCAAAGTCCAGACTCACATAGGGCCTAGGGATCCACAACAATCCAGCAAAGACCTCATGAAGACATATAACATAAGTATAATAAAGTATAATAGGAACAGGAAGAAATTAAGACATTAAAAGTAGTTTCCACCTTAAGGAAGGAAAGGCTACAAGTGGAAATCCTGGAGCTGAATTTACAGACGGGGGGGGGGGGGGGGATATCAGGACCACACAGATCCGTGTCTGAGTGCTTGGACCCGGGTGGAAATCTGTAACATTGTACCCCCCCCCCCCCCCACCCCAGGGGCATTTCTTCCAAGCTGTGTGGTCCCCCACAAAGATCTACAACCTAAACAGGGGCTGATTATCGTAATTGCGAGCTAAGTTCAACACTGATCCCTCTGTCTGATATATATATATATATATATATATATATATATACATATATATATATACATATATATATATATGTGTGTACATAATATATATATATACTCTATCAGCAAGAAAAGAAGACGAGAACAATGCTACAAACATTTCATGAACCATGCATACATATGTAAAACTTTTCACTGTAGAATTACAGTATGTATACTGTATAGTCATGTATACATGTATATACACATATATACACACATATATATATATTTTATTATATATACAGTATATACTCCTAAGATGCATTGGTATTAACAGTAAATACCTGTAGCCTGTAACATTCACAGATAGTATTGTGTATTACTGTATATATATATATATATTGTGTATTACTGTATATATATATATATATATTGTGTATTACTGTATATATATATATATATTGTGTATTACTGTATATATATATATACATTATCAACAAAAAAGAAGAAAATAATACTTAAAGAATTCCATTAACCTGTAAATATTGCCAGTATATTACTGTAAATTCCCATAACACAGTAAGAAACTATGTCTATTTCCTGTAAAATACCTTAAAATAAAATAAACAGTATGCATACTGTAAATGGATACTGTAAATACGGCCAGTATATTACTGTAAATTCCCATAATTAAGTAAGAAACTATGTCTATTTCCTATAAAACACCTTAAAATCTAAAAAACAGTATGCATACTGTAAATACAGGCTGCCAGTATATTACTGTAAATTCCCATAATACAGTAAGAAACTATGTCTATTTCCTGTAAAATACCTTAAAATCTAAAAAAAGTATGCATACTGTAAATGCTGCCAGTATATTACTGTAAAAATCTAAAAAACAGTATGCATACTGTAAATGTATACTGTAAATACTGCCAGTATATTACTGTAAATTCCCATAACACAGTAAGAAACTGTCTATTTCCTGTAAAATACATTTAAAATCGTAAAGCAGTATGCATACTGTAAATACTGCCAGTATATTACTGTAAATTCCCATAACACAGTAAGAAACTGTCTATTTCCTGTAAAATACCTTAAAATCTAAAAAAAGTATGCATACTGTAAATGCTGCCAGTATATTACTGTAAAAATCTAAAAAACAGTATGCATACTGTAAATGGATACTGTAAATGCTGCCAGTATATTACTGTAAATTCCCATAACACAGTAAGAAACTGTCTATTTCCTGTAAAACACCTTAAAATCTAAAATAAACAGTATGCATACTGTAAATGGATACTGTAAATACTGCCAGTATATTACTGTAAATTGAAAGTTTTACAGTGTATCTTCATTGGAAGACGGTTTTTTAACAGGTATCTTATTTAAAGTACAGCAGACAAAAGTACAAAGTACAAAGAGCTGGACAAGGATCAGAGAGGTGTTTCCATGGGATTCAAACCTGCGGTCTTCCCTGTCACCCCCATCCTTGCCCTCCTTCCCCCCCCATCCTCTACCCCCCTTTCTCATTAAGTCTCTGATCTGGATCCAGACGGCGGCTCCACTCTCACATCAAAGCCAGCTAACGTCCATTGCTCTCCTCCCCGAAGACCACAGATCCTCCATTAAACCCGAGGACACGATGTCTCCGTGGACCCCCAAGCATGCCGGACTAATCCTTACACGCTGTCTGAACGGGTCCCCCCCTACCCCCCTTGTTTTCAGCTTCATTATGTCACAGTTTCCAGGCAAGGCTTCGTGTCCCAGACGAGCTTACTGGAGTCCAAGTCGGGACATGGTCCAATCTATTTGTGTCTCTGTTTTTCAGAATAACACACACACACACACACACACACACACACACACACACACACACACACACACACACACACACACACACACACACACACACACACACACACACACACACACACACACACACCCTGTTCCCTATCATGAGTACAATGCATTACATAGTGTGTTTGCCATTTTGTAGTGTTGTTCAAGTTCTCAGTGGAACATTTCATTCACTACGTAGTCTACTGTAAAATACCCACAATGCACTGCTGATACGACGTACCCTACATTTTACCCCTGCGTACCACAATGCAACTCCAAGACAAGTCCAAAGAGGTTCGAGTCCAAGACAAGACCGAGTCCAAAGAGGTTTGAGTCCAAGACAAGACCGAGTCCAAAGAGGTTAGAGTCCAAGACAAGACCGATTCCAAAGAGGTTCGAGTCCAAGACGAGACCGAGTCCAAAGAGGTTCGAGTCCAAGACAAGACCGAGTCCAAAGAGGTTCGAGTCCAAGACGAGACCGAGTCCAAAGAGGTTAGAGTCCAAGACGAGACCGAGTCCAAAGAGGTTCGAGTCCAAGACGAGACCGAGTCCAAAGAGGTTCGAGTCCAAGACGAGACCGAGTCCAAAGAGGTTCGAGTCCAAGACGAGACTGAGTCCAAAGAGGTTTGAGTCCAAGACAAGACCGAGTCCAAAAAGGTTTGAGTCCGAAACAAGACCGAGTCCAAAGAGGTTCGAGTCCAAGACAAGACCGAGTCCAAAAGGTTTGAGTCCGAAACAAGACCGAGTCCAAAGAGGTTCGAGTCCAAGACAAGACCGAGTCCAAAAAGGTTTGAGTCCAAAACAAGACCGAGTCCAAAGAGGTTCGAGTCCAAGACAAGACCGAGTCCAAAGAGGTTTGAGTCCAAGACAAGACCGAGTCCAAAGAGGTTCGAGTCCAAGACAAGACCGAGTCCAAAGAGGTTCGAGTCCAAGACAAGACCGAGTCCAAAGAGGTTCGAGTCCGAAACAAGACCGAGTCCAAAGAGGTTCGAGTCCAAGACAAGACCGAGTCCAAAGAGGTTAGAGTCCAAGACAAGACCGATTCCAAAGAGGTTCGAGTCCAAGACAAGACCGAGTCCAGAGAGGTTCGAGTCCAAGACAAGACCGAGTCCAAAGAGGTTCGAGTCCAAGACGAGACCGAGTCCAAAGAGGTTCGAGTCCAAGACGAGACTGAGTCCAAAGAGGTTCGAGTCCAAGACAAGATCGAGTCCAAAAAGGTTTGAGTCCGAAACAAGACCGAGTCCAAAGAGGTTCGAGTCCAAGACAAGACCGAGTCCAAAAAGGTTTGAGTCCGAAACAAGACCGAGTCCAAAGAGGTTAGAGTCCAAGACAAGACCGAGTCCAAAGAGGTTTGAGTCCAAGACAAGACCGATTCCAAAGAGGTTCGAGTCCAAGACAAGACCGAGTCCAGAGAGGTTCGAGTCCAAGACAAGACCGAGTCCAAAGAGGTTTGAGTCCAAGACAAGACCGATTCCAAAAAGGTTTGAGTCCGAAACATGACCGAGTCCAAAGAGGTTTGAGTCCAAGACAAGACCGAGTCCAAAGAGGTTTGAGTCCAAGACAAGACCGATTCCAAAGAGGTTCGAGTCCTAGACAAGACCGAGTCCAGAGAGGTTCGAGTCCAAGACAAGACCGAGTCCAAAGAGGTTCGAGTCCAAGACAAGACCGATTCCAAAATGGTTTGAGTCCGAGTCAAGACCGAGTCCAGGACAGAATAAAGGTCTTATGCATGACAGTATCAAGACAATCAATTTGGGTTTCACTTCCCCTCCAATATTATTATCAACATAATAAAGACACCTGGACTCGGTCCAGACCAGAAGCCATATTGGGCAAGACCAGTGGCCGAGACCGAGACAAGTCCGAGACCATAGAAAAACGGTCTGGAGTCCGGAACCGAGTCCAAGACTGGTCTCGATTACCACAGCCCTACTTTGAACTAATGTGTCAACATTTCAAACTTTAGGTCATCTCAGTTTATTTGGTCCATTAAGATCTGGCCTGGACTAGGACTTGGACCTGGACTAGTCTTTCCACATCCGTGGTCTTGCCCAAAAACTGATGCTACGCTATTCGTACATCTGCTTTTATTTTGAATATGAACACAGATTTTATTCCAATCTTTCTCCATATGTCAGGATTCAGATTTTGTGTTATTTATAATACATTTTGGGCATTTTGTAGAAAAAAATAGAATTGACTTTTAATTTAAAACAGTCCAATCCAACCACACCACTCACCATGGCCTCCACGATGACAGTTCTTAAAGGTACAGTACCTTATTGTTAAAAAGTGAGATTTCCATGTCTTCTTTTATTAGCGTTATTATAAAAAGTATGCGCTCAATCCACAGCCCATATTCGGAAACTGTGTCTTTAAATGGTTCTGATGTCACATCTATACTATTATAGGTAGAAAGTGTCGCTACAGTGTCGTTGCAGTCATTCCCCGGCTGCAACGACACTTCTGGTCTCCTAAATTAACATTTGAAAGTGTGTTGAATGCTGTCTGGGTTGAGGAAAAAGGTAGAACGTATTATTTGTTTTTCAATTGCCAACGTTAGATGATTTACCGTTAAATCCTGATTTGTCTTTACGAAAAATACCATGTTTTTGTCAGAATGTTCAGGACATATGTGGAGATATGAAGATATGAGAAATGATATGACAGTATATGTTGATGTTGACGCTTTTTTAGGAAATGAAAGCAGACTGAAAAAGAGCACCTGTCTTAAAGAGACAGGCGCTAAAATGGAGCGTTTCAGACGGATGATGAATTCAGGTACATTCAGATGGACAGAATGAGAAAAACTAAATGTTTTTTGAACATTAAACCACGTAAACATGGTGTAGTAGAAACCCAAAATACAAATGGGAACCTGAAAATAAGCATGGTAGGGGGAACTTTAATAGCTTCTATAAACTCAACCACCACAGGAGCTTAGATTTACTTGTCTCTTATGAACCAAAATGACAACCCGCTCTGTCAATACTTGGTGGGAACTTGTCCCGACACGTGGTGCGGTGTTGGGAACCCCCCCCTCCCTGGTCTACCATCGGTCTGGCCTCACCGCTCTGGTGCGTGTCAGCCCAAATGCGAGACACCTGGATCCTCCACCACCTCAGAAAACGCGACAAATTATACAAGCCATTGCTCATCCCATTGGTGGATTACTCACACCTTCGCTCCATCGCTTTGTTACACCTTAGACAACAGCTCCAGGGGCGGCAGATCCAGATCCCCGCCCCCCCAAAAACACACCTCTCAACAAACAAAGACGGACTCTCTTACTTGTCCAGTCACGGAGACAGCACTGAATGCCTGCACTGTCCAAAGGAATGAAGAAAAGTTCAAGATATGTAAAATGGCGGCAAAAAATGCTGCAAAAAAGCAACAAAAACTGTGAAAATAACAAACCAAAAAAGTCAGAAAAAAAAGAAAAATGTTGACAAAAATCAACACAGAGGCCACAAAAATGTACAAAATTGTCGTTTACCCTTGTGTTGTCTTCCTGCCATTCCAGGTCAAAATTGATATTGTTGTTGTTGTTGTGCGTTTCCAATGTTTTTGTAGTTTTTTTGGGGGGATTCGTCACTTATTCCCATGCTTTTTTCTCGCTTTTTTTTTCCAAATCTGAGCTCGTTTTTATTAACGGATTTTACACTTATTCTTGGATTTCATGGTCAACAAACATAAGTTTATGCATGATTTTTTTTTTAGTTAACAAAGCAGAAGTTGTGCATTATTTCGACTACTAGTTGATATCAGAGGATCCCGAGTGGATCTCAGATGGGTAGATGTCAAAGTTTAGTCCGGATACTGGTTTGAAACCATAAAAAAAAAAGAAAACGCCCCAAAAATTCAATGAAAGTCATCATTCATTTCACCTGAAGAACGTTTGGACTCATCCATGTTACTTTTGGGGCAATTTTGATTGAAAGAAATCCACATTTCTGATATAAAACACAGATTCCTGAAGGTTGGAGACAGTCACGGTTGGTTTATGAAAACAAAAATGTCCCAGACCCAGACCCAGGCCCAGACCCAGACCCAGGCCCAGACCCAGACCCAGACCCAGGCCCAGACCCAGACCCAGGCCCAGACCCAGGCCCAGGCCCAGACCCAGACCTAGACCCTGATAAAATAATAAGACATGCTCAGTATGAACATATCAGAGTCCTGAAGGTTGGAGACAGTGACGGTTGGTTTATGAAAACAAAAATGTCCCAGACCCAGACCCAGGCCCAGACCCAGACCCAGGCCCAGACCCAGACCCAGACCCAGGCCCAGACCCAGACCCAGGCCCAGACCCAGGCCCAGGCCCAGACCCAGACCCAGACCTAGACCCTGCTAAAATAATAAGACATGCTCAGTATGAACATATCAGATTCCTAAAGGTTGGAGACAGTGACGGTTGGTTTATGAAAACAAAAATGACCCAGACCCAGACCCAGGCCCAGACCCAGACCCAGACCCAGGCCCAGACCCAGACCCAGGCCCAGGCCCAGACCCAGGCCCAGATCCAGACCCAGACCCAGACCCAGACCCAGACCTAGACCCTGATAAAATAATAAGACATGCTCAGTATGAACATATCAGAGTCCTGAAGGTTGGAGACAGTGACGGTTGGTTTATGAAAACAAAAATGTCCCAGACCCAGACCCAGGCCCAGACCCAGGCCCAGACCCAGGCCCAGACCCAGGCCCAGACCCAGACCCAGGCCCAGACCCAGGCCCAGATCCAGACCCAGACCCAGACCCAGACCCAGACCTAGACCCTGATAAAATAATAAGACATGCTCAGTATGAACATATCAGAGTCCTGAAGGTTGGAGACAGTGACGGTTGGTTTATGAAAACAAAAATGTCCCAGACCCAGACCCAGGCCCAGACCCAGACCCAGGCCCAGACCCAGACCCAGACCCAGGCCCAGACCCAGACCCAGGCCCAGACCCAGACCCAGACCCAGACCCAGACCTAGACCCTGATAAAATAATAAGACATGCTCAGTATGAACATATCAGAGTCCTGAAGGTTGGAGACAGTGACGGTTGGTTTATGAAAACAAAAATGTCCCAGACCCAGACCCAGGCCCAGGCCCAGACCCAGACCCAGGCCCAGGCCCAGGCCCAGACCCAGACCCAGACCCAGACCCCGCCCAGACCCAGACCCAGACCCGGGCCCAGGCTCAGACCCAGGCCCAGGCCCAGACCCAGACCTAGACCCTGATAAAATAATAAGACATGCTCAGTATGAACATATCAGATTCCTGAAGGTTGGAGACAGTGACGGTTGGTTTATGAAAACAAAAATGTCCCAGACCCAGACCCAGACCCAGGCCCAGACCCAGACCCAGGCCCAGGCCCAGGCCCAGACCCAGACCTAGACCCTGCTAAAATAATAAGACATGCTCAGTATGAACATATCCGATTCCTAAAGGTTGGAGACAGTGACGGTTGGTTTATGAAAACAAAAATGTCCCAGACCCAGGCCCAGACCCAGACCCAGGCCCAGACCCAGACCCAGGCCCAGACCCAGGCCCAGGCCCAGACCAAGGCCCCGGCCCAGACCCAGACCAAGGCCCAGACCCAGACCCAGGCCCAGACCCAGGCCCCAGTGACTTAGTCTGGTTTGACTGCATTTAACCCTTAACTATTAATTTAAAAAAAAAACATTTTGCTCAACATTATTATCACTTTTTCTGACATTTTTGTCCCTTTTTCAATGCTGTGGGTGCTTTTTTTGATGTTTTTTCCAAGATTTTTTGACATTTTTTATGTTGTGCTTATTTCGACGGCCCATTGTTGTTGTTTTTTTTTAACTCTTGTGTTGTCTTCCTGTTGACAGTGCAACTTTTAGTTTTTCTGAAATTACTATTATTTATTATTCAAAATGTTCAAATCGATCGTCTTTTGTTGCTTTCCCCCCCCCTGATGTTTTTAGTCTTTTTTCCCCATGGTTTTGAAGCTTTTTCTGACATTTTTGTCACTTTTTTACATTTCTTTTTAACGCTATAAAAGTCAATAAAACGTCCAAATTTAAAGAAAGCAGTGGGCCAGAATTTGAATCAGAATCTGAAATTGATTCACAATTCAAATCACCTTTCATTGATTTTTTGTTTAGAGCGTTGTGTGGAATAATCCGCGTTATTCTTCTCAAAATTAGTTTTAAAGACACCCACTTCTCTGATAAAGACTTTTTTCTTTTTTAAATGGGGCAAATTTGACCCGAGGACAATACAAGGGTTAACTGAAAAGGGGTCAAATTTAACCTAAAGACAACATGAGGGTTAATCCAAAGTACTGTTGTTTTCTCTTCTAGGCTGATGGATACGGATATGTCAGCAGGCCGTTTTGTCATAAAACCCATATTTTCCGTATTACTGCATCGACACACAGACGTTGAGAGTGGATTTATTATTATTATATACGTGTGTTGGTCAGTTTGTCTGCTTCACAATCCCATTTTGCAGCAAAAAAACTGACGTGAGATGAACAAACGGACGTTTTTTGGGGAGTTTCCTTGGAAATTTGGGAAAAGGTAACAAATTGGAATTTAGCGCAGAATACTGCAATATGTGTAAAATCGTATGGTGAGTGCACAGAGATTTTTTTTTACTGTCTAAAACATCTAATTACACAAGGAAAAATTAGATGAAGTCACTTTAAGGGGGGAACTGTTTACACTACACATTTACTTTGTACATGACACAACACATTTGGCAATTCGAGTAATGCTGTTGACCTTTAAAAGCAACGTAAAGGGGAGTGTACTGTGTTTTGGAAGGGGGATATTTTGAGTTCTGGGCCCGGGTTTTGCACTACAGACCTGGCAACCCTGGCTCTTAACACTGCTCCCTGGATTAGCCAGACAGCATGCTAAGTCCAAGGGAGAACCCCCCTCCAATGGGTGTACAAGAGCGGACCCGAAAGCAAGACTTCAAATGGGAACCATTTGAAGCTTTAGGACTTAAAGGACTGTTAGGACTCTGAACTAGTAAGATGGAGGCTGGAGGGGGGGGGGGGGGGGGGGGGGGGGATGTGGTCTGGACTAACTGCCCCTTTGCTACTTTGAAAGCCGTGATGTCTTTCTCTCATCGGTGGATCAAATTCTCTGGGCGGGCAAAGCAGAGAAAAATGGAGGTGACCTCGCCCCTTATGACCTCACAAGGAGCAAGATTCAAGATCCGGATTTCTCAAAGGCAGAGCAGGATAGCCAGGGCTCTGTTGACACCTAGGACCATTTATAGCCACTGGGGGGCCATGTGCAGGCTGGGGGGGGGGGGGGGGGGGGGACTCATATTAATGTTGAAAAACCTCATAAAGTGGCGTTTTCATTTGACGTTTTTGCTACATTTAGCGACATTTCAGGCCCATTATTGACGTTATTTCTAAAAAAAAGCGGCTAGCAACAAATGTAGCAACCTTAGGTCGTCAGGGGAAAGATGTATTACATATTTATATCATATCATGATTGATTTACATGCATTCTGCTCAGTGTATTCACAGTTTTGACGACTCGACACCTGGTGTGAAAACGGGGCACAAACGAGCGCAAAACTGACGAAGCACGTCCAAAATTAGTGAGCTGATTGATTCTGTGAAGAACCACGTTGTCCTGCTACTTCCTGCAACGTCCTGCTATGTCCTGCAACGTCCTGCTACTTCCTGCAACGTCCTGCTATTTCCTGCTACGTCCTGCTACGTCCTGCTATTTCCTGCAACGTCCTGCTATTTCCTGCTACGTCCTGCTACGTCCTGCTACGTCCTGCTACGTCCTGCTACGTCCTGCTGTGCCTTGTAATGCCGCACAGCGTCCTGCTATGCCATGAACTACTACAAAGAACTGCTACAAACTACTAATTTTTTCTATTTTTGTTATTGCCACTCTTCATTCTAACCCCAACCGGCCCGTCAGACACCGCCTACCAAGAGCCTGGGTCTGGGTCTGGGTCTGGGTCTGGGTCCTGGTCTGGGTCTGACCGAGGTTTCTGCCTAAAAGGAAGTTTTTCCTCTCCACTGTCGCACTGTTGCTGCTCTGGAGGAAACTACTAGAACTGTTGGGTCCTTGTGGATTCTGGAGTGTGGTCTAGACCTACTCTATCTGTAAAGTGTCTCCAGATAACTCTTGTTATGAATTGATACTATAAATAAAATTGAATTGAAAATTGAATTGATCAATCTTGGATGTAACAGTTTGGATTTCAAACCCAACGACCCCCAAAAAGGCTGGAAGTTCAAGGCTGGATAGAAGACCACCTGTAGAGGCTAGAAAGATCCGGAAGAGACCTCCGTAACCGCTAACTCATCAGGTTTCAGCTGCAACCATCGGTAAGTCGCTAGCTCGTATGGTTGTTAAATGATCCAACTATGAATCAGAGGGGCTGTTTTTACTTGTGGGCGAGGGTTAATGGGATTAAAAGACGAACACATGGGAAAACATAATTAGTTGTAAGTAACTGTCCTGTTTACTTATTCCCTGCTGTGTTTACGAGGCATTTTAGGTGGATATTCCATACCCAAATAAGAGACTGAATCAGATATATGCAATCTCCACATCTCCACATCCGACCCCTCGGATGGAAATGTCCCCAGCGATTACCTGGATGACGTAACGCAGGCGTTCAGTCAGGAGATGTGATGTAATTGAGCCAGCTTGGCAAAAATCAGATGGAAAACATTGGGGTGGGGGGGGGGGGGGGGGGGGGATGAGCCCAATGCGAGTTCCTCATCAGTCTAATGACGGTGACCTCTCGTCTACCCATAACAACAGTATGGGCTCGTTAATAAAGCGTCCAGTGGGGGTGAAGTATTTTCATAGGAGCCTGAAGGATGCTCATAAAACTGGAAATAAGGCAACGAAAGGTTAAGATTTTCATTTTATCTGCTTCCATACGCCATGTTGTTTTTCATTAAACGGCCATTAGATGAAGTCACGGCTCACGGATGTTATTATCTTTAATTATTAAAAAGGTAGTCGTTGTTCATTTCCTCTCGTTTTATTCCAGCAGCATGGGAAGGGAATTGGCAGAATCGCCCTGATTCGGGGAGAGGATTGTGGGGGAAAAGGGACCCCCCCCCCCCCCTCAGTCAGCAGGTCTTTAGTTTAGAGTCAAAGGGGGGCGGCGGGGGGGTTTATTGAGCTGCATGTGAGTGAGATTATCTGAAAAATGTGTCAACTTTTACACACTTACTCCCTTTTTAAAGTGCCCTGTCTCTTGAAAAATTATTTCCCATACAACGAAACGTCTCGGGTTACGTATGTAACCCTGGTTCCCCGAGATAGGGGAACGAGACACTGCGTCGGTTACGACACGATAGGCGTTCCCATAGTGTCGTAACCGACGCAGTTCGAGTTCCCCTCGAAGGGGAACGTCTCAGGTTACGTATGTAACCCTTGTTCCCCGAGATAGGGGAATGAGACACTGCGTCGGTTACGACACGATAGGCGTTCCCATAGTGTCGTAACCGCCGCAGTTCGAGTTCCCCTCGAAGGGGAACGTCTCGGGTTACGTATGTAACCCTTGTTCCCCGAGATAGGGGAACAAGACACTGCGTCGGTTACGACACGATAGGCGTTCCCATAGTGTCGTAACCGACGCAGTTCGAGTTCCCCTCGAAGGGGAACGTCTCGGGTTACGTATGTAACCCTTGTTCCCCGAGATAGGGGAACGAGACACTGCGTCGGTTACGACACTATGGGAACGCCTATCGTGTCGTAACCGACGCAGTTCGAGTTCCCCTCGAAGGGGAACGTCTCGGGTTACGTATGTAACCCTGGTTCCCCGAGATAGGGGAACGAGATAGGGGAACGAGGGTTACAGTATTAGGGACCACTAAGGTCTATATAAAGAGACTTCAGATACAGTATCATGGACCACTAAGGTCTATATAAAGAGACTTCAGATACAGTATTAGGGGACCACTAAGGTCTATATAAAGAGACTTCAGATACAGTATTAGGGACCACTAAGGTCTATATAAAGAGACTTCAGATACAGTATTAGGGGACCACTAAAGTCTATATTAAAGAGACTTCAGATACAGTATTAGGGACTACTAAGGTCTATATAAAGAGACTTCAGATCCAGTATTAGGGACCACTAAGGTCTATATAAAGAGACTTCAGATACAGTATTAGGGACCACTAAGGTCTATATAAAACAGACTTCAGATACAGTATTAGGGACCACTAAGGTCTATACAAAGAGACTTCAGATACAGTATTAGGGACCACTAAGGTCTATATAAAGAGACTTCAGATACAGTATCATGGACCACTAAGGTCTATATAAAAGAGACTTCAGATACAGTATTAGGGGACCACTAAGGTCTATATAAAAGTCTTCAGATCCAGTATTAGGGGACCACTAAGGTCTATATAAAGACACTTCAGATACAGTATTAGGGGACCAATAAGGTCTATATAAAGACACTTCAGATACAGTATTAGGGACCACTAAGGTCTATATAAAAGAGACTTCAGATACAGTATTAGGGACCACTAAGGTCTATATAAAAGAGACTTCAGATACAGTATTAGGGACCACTAAGGTCTATATAAAGAGACTTCAGATACAGTATTAGGGACCACTAAGGTCTATATAAAAGAGACTTCAGATACAGTATTAGGGGACCACTAAGGTCTATATAAAAGAGACTTCAGATACAGTATTAGGGATCACTAAGGTCTATATAAAGAGACTTCAGATACAGTATTAGGGACCACTAAGGTCTATATAAAGAGACTTTAGATACAGTATTAGGGGACCACTAAGGTCTATATAAAAGAGACTTCAGATCCAGTATTAGGGACCACTAAGGTCTATATAAAGAGACTTCAGATACAGTATTAGGGGACCACTAAGGTCTATATAAAGAGACTTCAGATACAGTATTAGGGGACCACTAAGGTCTATATAAAAGAGACTTCAGATACAGTATTAGGGGACCACTAAGGTCTATATAAAGAGACTTCAGATACAGTATTAGGGGACCACTAAGGTCTATATAAAAGAGACTTCAGATACAGTATTAGGGACCACTAAGGTCTATATAAAGAGACTTCAGATACAGTATTAGGGGACCACTAAGGTCTATATAAAAGAGACTTCAGATACAGTATTAGGGGACCACAAAGGTCTATATAAAGAGACTTCAGATCCAGTATTAGGGACCACTAAGGTCTATATAAAGAGACTTCAGATCCAGTATTAGGGACCACTAAGGTCTATATAAAGAGACTTCAGATACAGTATCATGGACCACTAAGGTCTAAATAAAGAGACTTCAGATACAGTATTAGGGACCACTAAGGTCTATATAAAAGAGACTTCAGATACAGTATTAGGGGACCACCAAGGTCTATATAAAGAGACTTCAGATACAGTATTAGGGACCACTAAGGTCTATATAAAGAGACTTCAGATCCAGTATTAGGGGACCACTAAGGTCTATATAAAGAGACTTCAGATACAGTATTAGGGGACCACTAAGGTCTATATAAAAGAGACTTCAGATACAGTATTAGGGGACCACTAAGGTCTATATAAAAGTCTTCAGATCCAGTACTAGGGGACCACTAAGGTCTATATAAAGAGACTTCAGATACAGTATTAGGGGACCACTAAGGTCTATATAAAGAGACTTCAGATACAGTATTAGGGGACCACTAAGGTCTATATAAAGAGACTTCAGATACAGTATTAGGGGACCACTAAGGTCTATATAAAAGAGACTTCAGATACAGTATTAGGGACCACTAAGGTCTATATAAAGAGACTTCAGATCCAGTATTAGGGCACCACTAAGGTCTATATAAAAGAGACTTCAGATACAGTATTAGGGACCACTAAGGTCTATATAAAGAGACTTCAGATACAGTATTAGGGACCACTAAGGTCTATATAAAAGAGACTTCAGATACAGTATTAGGGGACCACTAAGGTCTATATAAAGAGACTTCAGATACAGTATTAGGGACCACTAAGGTCTATATAAAAGACTTCAGATACAGTATTAGGGACCACTAAGGTCTATATAAAGAGACTTCAGATCCAGTATTAGGGACCACTAAGGTCTATATAAAGAGACTTCAGATACAGTATTAGGGGACCACTAAGGTCTATATAAAAGAGACTTCAGATACAGTATTAGGGGACCACTAAGGTCTATATAAAAGTCTTCAGATCCAGTACTAGGGGACCACTAAGGTCTATATAAAGAGACTTCAGATACAGTATTAGGGGACCACTAAGGTCTATATAAAAGAGACTTCAGATACAGTATTAGGGGACCACTAAGGTCTATATAAAAGAGACTTCAGATACAGTATTAGGGGACCACTAAGGTCTATATAAAAGAGACTTCAGATCCAGTATTAGGGACCACTAAGGTCTATATAAAGAGACTTCAGATACAGTATTAGGGGACCACTAAGGTCTATATAAAGAGACTTCAGATACAGTATTAGGGACCACTAAGGTCTATATAAAAGCATCCAAAGACCACCATATCATGGCTTCTTCTCTCTGTCAAATGCTGACATCAGCAGTTAGCTTTAGCATTTGTCCACATCCTGAAACGTAGCACAGCTCATCAAAGTACAGAGGGGAGGACAGTGTAGCATTGGTTTAGCCCAGAGACACCGGGGGACAGGCTTGTGACCGTCCCGTTCTCCGTGTGCAGAGACAATGAAAAACACGCTGATGTTATCTAGGTACACGAAGGTTGCGGCCTGCTAACGACTCATCCTCTCAGTCCTTGTCATGTCTTCACGTCCTATCGGTGAGTCCCAGCCGAACACCAGGACTCGTCCTTCGGCCCACGCCCCGGGAGCTCTCGGCTCGTACCAAAGCATGTTCAAAAGATCCGCGCTGCTTTGTAAATCCACGTGTGATCTGGCTTCTGTTGTTTCGTTGTCGGCTGTAGCCGTTGCGGCTCCAACACCTTTGTTTCAACTTGTCCATCGGCTGGACGGCGAGGAGTCAAAAACATTTCGTGATTTCGTTGTTTACGTGCAAGCAGCTGTTCCCACGGCGTCACCTGGTCACGTTCCCAGACGTCAGCAGAGCAGAAACACCAGACCCCCATTGCTCAGTTGACACATCCCTGACCATGAAGGCATCACCTACATGCCGACATGTTGTCATGCACACTATATATCAACCCTTGTGTCGTCCTCGGGTCAAATTGACCCGTTTTCCTATATCGGTGTTCTTTTTAATTCCCCAAAATAACATGACTGATTCCACCCAACGCTCTTTGCCAAGTACAAATCTCTTCTTTCGTTAATTTTGGGTGCGTCTTATTCAATTTTATGGCGTTTGAAAAAAACAAATTGAAGTGTTTTTGAAATAGTGTTGAGTAAAAGTTGACATATCAACATCCATTCCTTTAATTTTAGTCTCAATAATTCCTAATTTCTGCTTTTCTAACTAAAACAGTAGGTGTAATTTCCTATAAATGAGGTTTATTGACCATACATTCCAAAAATAACTGTAAAACTACAGTTAATAAGTTAGCGTTTTAAAAAAAGTGTCTTGAAATAAGGGACAAAAATGGAAGAAAAAGCTTGATAAAAAGCATTAAAAAGTGTTGATTTTCAATTTTGACGGGTGGACAACACAAGGGTCGAAATAACGAGCATCCGCTTCATGAACGCAGACTATTACACGGTCCACATGGACAGGAAACTGGTCTCATTTTGTGTAAAACAAGACCCCAAGAAAGACTTTCATGACACTGAGGCCTGATAGAGTTGGACACCTTGTCTCTGCTGAGTCAGATATTGTCCCAACCTTCCTCCCAACCCTCCCCCGCCTCGCCACCAACACATCAACGCACCATCTTTATGAGGTGGACAATGGGTCTACAGTCGCCCCCCCCTTATCCTGATGGGTGTCTGCCACCGCTGGAGGGCTGAACCAACCTGCTGAACCACCCTGCTCCCACTCTGGGTCCCATCGTGGTGGATTCAGCTGAATGGGAAAGGGAGTTTCCCCCATTTCATTTCTCACGCCGGTCACATGCACCTTACAGGGGATTGGTTTCCAGAGACCTACCCCTGCAACTTGGCTGCGGTTGGGGTTGCAGATCAGCGGCGCCGATCAATCGTGGCTCCGTTGCTAGCGGTTGATCCGGAACGAAGGAGACCGACAGTGACAGCTCGCGAATGGAAACGGGAGAACAGCAGCTACACTTTAAGGGAAAGATGGAGAATGCTTACACGCATTTTTTTGCCTCATAAAAGGTGTAAAACAGGAATCACTGGGTCTCCATGATCCTATCTTGTCCTATTCATGGTGGCCGACTGGTGGACATTGTGCCGTCATCACATGCTGTAGCAGGGGGGCCGGCCTTGATAATCCAGCATTAAGGCATTATGTCCTGTCCTGGGCTGGGACACACATTCATACGGTTTGATAAAATGACTTATTGGACTTTAACGTAGCTTTTTCCTCAATTTAGGGCGTCCTGTACATCTCATCTGGGGTTTTCCCTGCATTCACCATGTGTGATTGTGTGTGTTTACGTGTGTGTGTGTGTGTGCTGGCAGGACTGTGAGATGTTCGAGTCACACACGTCTCGACTTCATGTCAGAAGCACGGAAACGAATTTGACCCGTCCTGATTGGTCAGTGGCTGCAGGTGGAACAGCTGGGGGTTGTCGCGAGTACAGAAACTGCGACAGGGAGCCCCGGCTGTCAATCAATGTCTTCCAGTGAGGCTGGCCCCTGATTGGTCCGGGCCCATAAGCAAGTGCGTTCCCTGTTTACCGATAGTTACGCGTCGGAATCACTCAATTCTCATTGGCTACCAGCCAACGTGGCGGGTAGATTGACATTGGTACATGGACATTTGGCAGGTGGGCGGGGTTTAATTTCAGGCCCTGCTTACGTGACAATAAAGCAATCCGACACCCAAACTACACCCCCCCCCCCCCCTCAAACTAACATCCTCAACATCCATAGTAACCTGACATTTAGGCAAATATCCTCTAAACCAGGTACCTTCATCAGGGGGTCTGGGACCCCTAGGGGATCCTCAGAGTCAATGCAGGGGGGGGGGGGGCCTCCAAAATAATAGTACATTTTATTGGAGAATTTCATAAAAACGTAACATGAATCCAAAATATTATTACGGACGCTTGGTCAGGTGCCTTTGTCATTATTATGTATTAATGTTATTATATATTATTGGATATACAGTAATCCCTCGTTTATCGCGGGGGTTACGTTCCGAAAATGACCCGCGATAAGTGAAATCCGCGAAATAGAAAACTTTTTTTTTTTTTACAATTAGCAACTATTACATGTATACAAATACAGTGACTCACGTGTAGGCCGTTTCACTGCTCTTCAGACTGGGCCGCTGCACCCTGACTGCGCTCTGCAGTGTTCTCTTCTTCTGACGTTTGTATCCAGGGTTATGTTTTTTTTCCTGCAGTCATTAATCCACAGAGCTAATGCCGTCTCCATCCGTACCATGGTCTTGTTGCGAACAGTTACAACCCTTTTTGCATTCATATTAAAATTGACTGCTGCTGTCGTCCTTATGTTTTTTTCCTCCTTCTTTATGTAACGAACGGAAGATTCATTGATTCCGTAATGGCGAGCAACGGCTGCATAGCTTTTACCTTCCCTTAGCATGTCCAGAAGTTTAACTTTATCTGAGGTAGGTAGCATCTTCCGCCGTTTGGGCCCATCCGCAGGTGCTTTTGTCGGTCCAGGCCGTTTCGTCGACATTATGGGTTAGGAGATGTTCGAAATTACAAGATAATTGGCCAACTTAATGTAAATTTGCCAAGCTGTTTTATGTACGTACACATAACTGCACGAGACGACAAAATGATAGCACAATTCGTAGCATGTTTTGATACAAGAAGCGGGAGTGAGTTTTTAGCGAATCAGAATGCAGAGCACAATGCACCAAAAAAAAAAAAATGCATTATGAAAATCCGCGAAATAGCGAATCCGCGATAAGTGAACCGCGAAGTGGCGAGGGATCACTGTATAACATTATGTATCATTGTATATATAATCCAATACTCGGTAGTATTTGGACTCGGACTTGTCTCGGACTCGGTAGTATTTGGACTCTGACTTGTCTCGGACTTGGTAGTATTTGGACTCGGTCTTGACTCGGACTCGAAGCTCTTTGGACTCGGTCTTGACTCGGACTCAAACCTCTTTGGACTCGGTCTTGACTCGGACTCGAACCTCTTTGGACTCGGTCTTGACCCGGACTCGAACCTCTTTGGACTCGGTCTTGACCCGGACTCAAACCTCTTTGGACTCGGTCTTGACTCGGACTCGACTAGTCCTGGTCTCGGACTTGTCTTGGACTCGACAAAGGTGGTCTTGACTACAGCCCTGCTTTCTACCAAAACACTCCAACTTTTTCTTTCTCATACTGTCTGTCCGAACATACTCTCTCTCTGAAATAGAGCGCCTGTCTCTTTAAGACCTCCTGAAAAAAGCCCGGTCTGCTCTGATTGGTCAGCATTTCCGGGTCTCTGTACCGTCATTGCAGCCGGGAAATGACTGTAATGGCACTGTAGCGGCACTTTCTATCTATATATATATACAAACATAGTTTAGTTGTGTCATCACAACCGTACAGAAGTCATGACGGTGCGTTTAAAGACACGTTTTCTGAATACGGGCTTTGTGCATTTCTCTGTATTTTTCTCTGGATTGAGCCTTTTGATACTTTCCCCAGTATTTAAACAGCACTTTAACTTGCTTCACAATCAAAAAAAGACACTGAAATCTCACATTTTCCAGACTCACAGCCCAAATCTGTGGGTCTGGAGCTCAGTGGGTTCCTAACAGAGGAGGGGGGGGGGGGGGGGGGGGGGAGGGGGTGTAGTTCCCATTGCCCTCCTATAACAGAAGTTTCAAAGCTCTGGATCTCTCTCTGCATACCTTCGCTGTCCCGGGTGTCACGTGTCAGAAACCGGTTCGTGGAGCCAAGCGGGCCTGCTGGTGAGCTCACGTCTCGCTCAACAAGGCGTCCTTTGTCCCGTTTGTCCCGCCTCCCGTTCAGATATCTATCACCGATAGGGGGCTTGTTGTAGACCGGGCGAAGATGTTGAAGACAAACCTGCAGACAAAGGGAAGGGCAAAACAACGAGCGCCCAGTGGGAGGACGCGATAGTCAAAACAAGGACGCTAAAAACCCCACATGCAAAGACTGGGGGAGGGACATTCAGACCCCCACCCGAAATCTGCAAACCTGCAGGGACCAATCACAAACTGGCAGCTTTTTGTTACATGTTACATTCAAATTTACAGTGACTTACTTGGCAGCAAGTTACTGTGAATTCCTTTTACAGTAAAGGTACCGTACTTTACAGTATTTTATGTTTTCATTGTAAAAAAAAATTCTCTTTCCCGCCCTGAATTGCACATTTGATTATCTCAAGTTCATCATGTGTTATGTTAAAATATAACGCACTCATGCAGTTAAACTTGCTGGTGTTGATCTATTAAAACAGGATCTGTGGTGTTTATTATTATTATTAATAATAATAATGATAAGGATGAATACTTTATTCATCCCTTAAAGGGAAATTACAACGTTTTCCCTCTGTTGTTATTACCCACAAGCTCAGTACCTATACATGCACTAATGGGGAGATGTCAGATTTTGGGGGGTGTGCCAGTTCAGGAGGTGAACTGTCCCCTCTCCAGCTACCAGTCCACCACCCTACTATGGTCCGATTTGGGACTCGAACCGGCGACCCTCCGGTCCAAGTCCCCATATTATTGTGGTTTTCTACTTCCCAAGATGCATGTCTTGTCGGCCATGGTGTTGTAGAGGAGTCGTAAACGTTATGGGGGGGGGGGGGTGCCAGTCCAGGAGGTGAACTGTCCCTCTCCAGCTACCAGTCCACCATCCTTTGGACCAAATGGGGACTCGAACCTGCAACCCTCCGGTCCAAGTCACCATATTGCCTGGGTCTGTCCGAGGTTTCTGCCTAAAAGGAAGTTTTTCCTCTCCACTGGGGCCCTGTTGCTGCTCTGGAGGAAACTACTAGAACTGTTGGGTCCTTGTAAATTCTGGAGTGTGGTCTAGACCTGGTCTATCTGGTCTAGACCTGGTCTATCTGTATAGTGTCTTGAGATAACTCTTGTCATGAATTGATACTATAAATAAATTGAATTGAATTAAATTGATTGAATATAATTGTGGTTTTCTACTTCCCAAGATGCATGTCTTGTCGTCCATGGTGTCGTAGAGGAGATGTAAACGTTATGGGGAGGGGTAGGGGGTGGTAGGGGGGGGGGGGGGGGGGGTTGTTGTCATATTCAATACACAATCCATTTCAACAGACATTTCAAAATAGGCCATTTTAAGTGAGAAAGGAAAGTTTTTTTTTTTTCCAAATTGGAGAAAAGTAGAAAAGTAGGGATTCAATCTGGTTCTTCTCTCTTAAGTTTTTGAAGCTCTCTTGTCTTGTCGACCCCCTCATGAATGTGTATATGTGTGTGTGTGTGTGTGTGTGTGTGTGTGTGTGTGTGTGTGTAGCAGCAATGTAATAAGCTGCATGATGTTGTGCATGGATTCAAGCTGCACCTCATTGTTATGTAACAGCAGACTGGATCTCCTCCGACGGCTTTAATTAAAGTCAGCTGTGGAGTGCCGATGTCACACGTCTGGCTTTATTTACCCTCTCGCACGCTGAGTCAGCTGGGGGGGGGGGGGGTGTTGCTCTAGTGGCTGCGTGGCGGACCACGGGTCTGACCCAGGTCTGGGGTCTGTGTCACTTTCCTATAATAGATAAACAGTGTAAGATCACATGATATACACATATACTGTGCTGTGCTGTCAGCTGGACCAGTGCTGTTGAGGGGGTACGGTGCCTTGCTCAAGAGAGGTGAAGTGGCATCTCTCCAGCCCCCAGTCTGCCCAGGTGACAGAGTCCCCTGTCCGGGTCTGGGTCAGTTTCCTATACTAGATAAACAGTGTAAGATCACATGGGCTGCTATTACAGCTACAGCAAAAAAATATATAAAAATTGAACGTGTGTATATATGTGTTTTTTCACACAGGCTGTAGGATGTTTAACCGTCGTGACCTGGAAATTTAAAATGAAAAACATTTTATCAAGGTTGTGGTTGTCTTTTTCGTCCCTTTTGTGGCTTCCACAAAACAAATTTTTCTCACTTTATTGGACATTTGTTCACATTTTAGTCACTTTTATTGACATTTTCTTCTGTTTTTTTTTTTACACTTTTACCATTTGTTTTTTCTCCAAATGCTATGAAATTGCCACGAAAACGCACAAATTCAATAAAAGTAGTGAATTGATTATGGATTTACCTTGTGAGGAGCGTTGTCGGGAACCATCCACGTTCATCTTTTTGGAAAATTAGTTTGAAAGAAACCCAAATTTCTGATATAGAAACTTTTTGGAAAGGGGTCAAATTTGACCCCCAAGACAATATGAGGGTTATGGCATCAATGTTCACCAAACGTAGTATTTTTGGTCTTAACAAAACAAAACAAAAAGCACTTTACGACTTTTGATCATCAAACATCTATTACACCTTTTCAGCGTTTAATTGGCCGGCCACGTCGGACTATTTTCTGGAACTTTCTGGGATCAACAATCGTAATTGGATGCCTCGTACGAACTCCTTCACCTATGGCCTTTTCCCTCCTAAGTACCCTCGTGGGTACGTAAGATTGTGGAGCAGCTAATAAGAAAATACTTTGAAAACTAAATTGTAAATTACTTTATATCAGCTGTGACACCTCGACACTTAACGTTTGAGGTTCTGTAAGGGTGCTTGAAAAGTAGTTAGCAAGCAAAAAGAAGTTTAAATTGGTAGTTAGCTAAAAGTTATGAATAACTGTAAGAAAAGATAGCTAAAAATAATGGCTAAACAGTTGAATAGTTAGCTTAAAGTAATGGCTAACCAGTTAAAGTTAGCTTACAGTAATGCCTAAACAGTTAAAGTTAGCTTACAGTAATGCCTAAACAGTTAAAGTTAGCTTACAGTAATGGCTAAACAGTTAAAGTTAGCGTACAGTAATGGCTAAACAGTTAAAGTTAGCTTACAGTAATGGCTAAACAGTTAAAGTTACCTTAAAAAATGGCTAAACAGTTGAATAGTTAGCTTAAAATAAGGGCTAAACAGTTGAATGCTTAGCTTAAAAAATGGCTAAACAGTTGAATAGTTAGCTTAAAATAATGGCTAACCAGTTAAAGTTAGCGTACAGTAATGGCTAACCAGTTAAAGTTAGCTTAAAGTAATAGCTAACCAGTTAAAGTTAGCTTACAGTAATGGCTAAACAGTTGAATAGTTAGCTTAAAGTAATGGCTAAACAGTTAAAGTTAGCTTAAAGTAATCGCTAAAAAGTTAAAGTTAGCTTAAAGTAATCGCTAAAAAGTTAAAGTTAGCTTACAGTAATGGCTAAACAGTTAAAGTTAGCGTACAGTAATGGCTAAACAGTTAAAGTTAGCTTAAAAAATGGCTAAACAGTTGAATGCTTAGCTTAAAATAAGGGCTAAACAGTTAAAGTTAGCTTACAGTAATGGCTAAAAAGTTAAAGTTAGCTTACAGTAATGGCTAAACAGTTAAAGTTAGCTTAAAGTAATGGCTAAACAGTTAAAGTTAGCTTACAGTAATGGCTAAACAGTTGAATAGTTAGCTTAAAGTAATGGCTAAACAGTTAAAGTTAGCTTACAGTAATCGCTAAAAAGTTAAAGTTAGCTTAAAGTAATCGCTAAAAAGTTAAAGTTAGCTTAAAGTAATCGCTAAAAAGTTAAAGTTAGCTTACAGTAATGGCTAAAAAGTTAAAGTTAGCTTACAGTAATGGCTAAAAAGTTAAAGTTAGCTTAAAGTAATCGCTAAAAAGTTAAAGTTAGCTTACAGTAATGGCTAAAAAGTTAAAGTTAGCTTACAGTAATGGCTAAACAGTTAAAGTTAGCTTAAAGTAATGGCTAAACAGTTAAAGTTAGCTTACAGTAATGGCTAAACAGTTGAATAGTTAGCTTAAAGTAATGGCTAAACAGTTAAAGTTAGCTTACAGTAATCGCTAAAAAGTTAAAGTTAGCTTAAAGTAATCGCTAAAAAGTTAAAGTTAGCTTAAAGTAATCGCTAAAAAGTTAAAGTTAGCTTACAGTAATGGCTAAAAAGTTAAAGTTAGCTTACAGTAATGGCTAAACAGTTAAAGTTAGCTTACAGTAATGGCTAAAAAGTTAAAGTTAGCTTAAAGTAATCGCTAAAAAGTTAAAGTTAGCTTACAGTATTGGCTAAACAGTTAAAGTTAGCTTAAAGTAATCGCTAAAAAGTTAAAGTTAGCTTACAGTATTGGCTAAACAGTTAAAGTTAGCTTAAAGTAATGCTATTATTTTAAGGGATTTTTAAAGGACCTGGCAGAAAGGCAGTCTGTGTGTCATTGTTTTTAAGTTGATTTAGGACCCAGGTTTTTTATGATGACATTGTTGTTTGAATATGATGAGTGACTCGCTGTGACACTCTTTTAAAAGAGATTTTTAATCTCAAGGAGTGTTTTTTATCCTGGTTAAATAAATAAATGAATGAATGAATGAACAGCCTAAAGCGTAGTTCAGACCGGCGGTTCGCCCTAAAAGGACGAGTGGAGACTTGCAACTACTTGCTGGTCTGGAACATTTTAAAACCATAACAACAACTCTCTGTACTTTCCATTATAACTCGTTTTAGGCGATTTTGTAGCGGGAGATCATCCGTAGCGTCTTCAAGTGTGAATATAAAGACAGTGACATGGACATAAGTGGTGAAACAGCGTGAAAAAGTTGTATTTCTCCGATTTATTAATGTGTTCTAACCTGAAAAATTATCATTAAAAAAAGTTGGGGCAACTTGATTTTGGTTTGACATGGAGTTACTGAAATAAAAATAAGCCACTTTGCTCTTAACGTTGTGGTGAGAACCTTTCTTTAGATGTAAAACCTCTAGTAATAGGTCAAATTAGTAGAAATCTCCAACATCCCACACCTAAACAAGGCCCATAGTGTATAGTTTGGTGAAAATATTTTTGTATAATATGTACAAAAGGAGTAGAGTTTATTGTTATAGCAATATTTCAGTAAGGGGGCTTTCACACTAGGCTTGACTCAAAAGTCTAGTCTAGTTTGATTGGTATGAACAGGGCTTTATGGGAACTTTTTACGGGGACCCTGAACTCACCATTCGCTTCCAGTCAAAACAATGCCACATGTGTCAAATCTATCAGCTGTGGATGAGAGGGAGTTGGAGATTTGACGCCTGTAAACATGTTCTTTGTATCTTTCAAATCATTCCCCGAAAGAACTAAGCTTTTTCTTGTAGCTTTATCCTTGGAAATGCACATTGGCTGATCCGGACTAGTCACTGAGCAACACCACGACATGCGCGAACAGGGCGCGTTCACCACCGTCGGCGTGGTCGAGAGGTCACGAGGTCAAGCGGGAGCTCTCTCATCCATCCCACCCTCCGTTGCACGAGTCACTCCACAGCTGGCTCAAGTGTGCCGAGCGAAAAGCCAAAACACGGCCAAGTCAAATACTGGTTTTAGTCGAGGCTGGGACCAAAAGCCCGGGCCTTCCATGCCGTCGCACCGGTGTTATTTTACCAGCGGTGGCTGTGGTTTTGGTGATTGTACTCTGGCACGGAGGAAGGTGCATGCCGTTCTTCGCCTGCGCCGACGTCAGTACGCCGGGTCGGAGCCAGGTAGAGCTTCTTGTTTTTGTTCCCCGTCTGTGAAGATGAAGAATGGAAAACACGTGTGCAGCCATAAACTCCCAGTGACGTTATATTTTTAGCACCAAAGCTGCATTTCTTTTGGACTTGCATTTCTGTTCCACTGTGCCTTTGTTTTGTTTTGGTCTTTTTGCCATGATGTAACATGAGTTTGGTTATGAAATCCATCGGCATGTCTTTTGTTTTGGGCACACAACACATTGGTGTTCTGTGGTTTAATCATATTTGTCCACCATTACATTGCTCAGTAGGCTGCTTGTGTTGAAGGCACCCAGACCAGACCCCGGTTTTGGCGACCTGTCCCCGGCTGGATCTGTCCCCGGAAACGTCCCGGATTTCACGTGATTGACAGACCCGAAATTGAATGAAAGAAAGAAAATACTGACAAAACGGAGCGATGTCACACCCTACACACCAAACAAACCCTACACACCCTACACACCCAACACAACCTACACAACCTACACACCCAACACACCCTACACACCCAACACACCCTACCCACCCCCAACACACCTACACACCCAACAACCCTACAACCCTACACCCCCAACACCCCTACACACCCAACACACCCTACACCCTAACACCCTACACACCCAACACACCTACCCACCACCCCCCTACCACAACCCCAACCCACCCAACACACCAACACACCATACACACCCAACACACCCTACACACCCTACACACCCAACACACCTACACACCCAACACACCCAACACACCCTACACACCCTACAACCCTACACACCAACACACCCAACACACCCTACCACACCCTACACACCCTACACACCCTACACACCCCACACATCCAACCACACCTACACACCCAAACACCACCCTACACACCAACACACCCTACACACCCTACACACCCTACACACCCTACAAACCCACAAACCCAACACACCCAACACACCCTTACACACCCTACCCACCCAACACACCAAAAACACACCTAGAGAGATAGGCCTACTTTGTACCCCAGTGGGTATATTGGAAAGATTGTGGAGCAGCTAATAAAAAAATTTTAATTTGACTTCATATCAGCTGGAAACCTCGACATTTAACGTTTGAGGTTTCTGTAAGGGTGCTTGAAAAATAGTTAGCAAGCGAGCTCAAGTTAGGAATTAAAACTGTCAGATGAATGTAGTGGAGTAACTAAAGTAACTAGTAACTAAAGCTGTCAGATGAAGTAGTGGAGTAACTAAAGTAACTAGTAACTAAGCTGTCAGATGAATGTAGTGGAGGAACTAAAGCAACTAGTAACAAATAACTAGTAACTCAAGCGTCAGATGAATGTAGTGGAGTAACTAAAGTAAATAGTAACTAAAGCTGTCAGATGAATGTAGTGGAGTAACTAAAGTAACTAGTAACTAAAGTAACTAGTAACCTAAAGCTGTCAGATGAATGTAGTGGAGTAACTAAAGTAACTAGTAACTAAAGCTGTCAAATGAATGTAGTGGAGTAACTAAAGTAACTAGTAACTAAAGCTGTCAGAGAATGTAGTGGAGTAAACTAAAGTAACTAGTAACTAAAGCTGTCAGATGAAGTAGTGGAGTAACTAAAGTAACTAGTAACTAAAGCTGTCAGATGAATGTAGTGGAGTAACTAAAGTAACTAGTAACTAAAGCTGTCAGATGAATGTAGTGGAGTAACTAAAGCAACTAGTAAGAAAGTAACTAGTAACTAAAGCTGTCAGATGAATGTAGTGGAGTAACTAAAGTAACTAGTAACTAAAGCTGTCAGATGAATGTAGTGGAGTAACTAAAGTAACTAGTAACTAAAGTAACTAGTAACTAAAGCTGTCAGATGAATGTAGTGGAGTAACTAAAGTAACTAGTAACTAAAGCTGTCAAATGAATGTAGTGGAGTAACTAAAGTAACTAGTAACTAAAGCTGTCAGATGAATGTAGTGGAGTAACTAAAGTAACTAGTAACTAAAGTAACTAGTAACTAAAGCTGTCAGATGAATGTAGTGGAGTAACTAAAGTAACTAGTAACTAAAGCTGTCAGATGAATGTAGTGGAATAACTAAAGTAACTAGTAACTAAAGCTGTCAGATGAATGTAGTGGAGTAACTAAAGTAACTAGTAAATAAAGTAACTAGTAACTAAAGCTGTCAGATGAATGTAGTGGAGTAACTAAAGTAACTAGTAACTAAAGTAACTAGTAACTAAAGTAACTAGTCACTAAAGCCGTCAGATGAATGTAGTGGAGTAACTAAAGTAACTAGTAACTAAAGCTGTCAGATAAATGTAGTGGAGTAACTAAAGTAACTAGTAAATAAAGCTGTCAGATGAATGTAGTGGAGTAACTAAAGTAACTAGTCACTAAAGCCGTCAGATGAATGTAGTGGAGTAACTAAAGTAACTAGTAACTAAAGCTGTCAGATGAATGTAGTGGAGTAACTAAAGTAACTAGTAAATAAAGTAACTAGTAACTAAAGCTGTCAGATGAATGTAGTGGAGTAACTAAAGTAACTAGTAACTAAAGTAACTAGTAACTAAAGTAACTAGTCACTAAAGCCGTTATGATGACTGTAGTGGAGTAACTAAAGTAACTAGTAACTAAAGCTGTCAGATGAATGTAGTGGAGTAACTAAAGTAACTAGTAACTAAAGCTGTCAGATGAATGTAGTGGAGTAACTAAAGTAACTAGTAAATAAAGTAACTAGTAACTAAAGCTGTCAGATGAATGTAGTGGAGTAACTAAAGTAACTAGTAACTAAAGTAACTAGTCACTAAAGCCGTCAGATGAATGTAGTGGAGTAACTAAAGTAACTAGTAACTAAAGCTGTCAGATGAATGTAGTGGAGTAACTAAAGTAACTAGTAACTAAAGCTGTCAGATGAATGTAGTGGAGTAACTAAAGTAACTAGTAACTAAAGTAACTAGTAACTAAAGCTGTCAGATGAATGTAGTGGAGTAACTAAAGTAACTAGTAACTAAAGCTGTCAGATGAATGTAGTGGAGTAACTAAAGTAACTAGTAACTAAAGCTGTCAGATGAATGTAGTGGAGTAACTAAAGTAACTAGTAACTAAAGCTGTCAGATGAATGTAGTGGAGTAACTAAAGTAACTAGTAACTAAAGTAACTAGTAACTAAAGCTGTCAGATGAATGTAGTGGAGTAACTAAAGTAACTAGTAACTAAAGTAACTAGTCACTAAAGCCGTCAGATGAATGTAGTGGAGTAACTAAAGTAACTAGTAACTAAAGTAACTAGTGGAGTAAAAAAGTAGAAAGTGGTATGTAAAGTGCAAGTACCTCAATTTTGTACCTACTGTGTGTACAGGACTTGAGTAAAAGTACTTAGTAACTACCCACCACTGGTGTTTATGAACATCGCAGTTCTGGAGGACACACACACACACGCACACACACACACACACACAACCTGCATGACTTCATTGTTTATAAAAGCTCCTCTGTCACCATGCAGGATCTCGTCCCCCCCCCCCCCCCCATCGTTCCGCTGTCTGCCCCATCACAAATGCCCCGGTGCTGTCGTTGTCCCTGTGTGTCTGGCTGCCGTCGCCGCGGGTTCCCTTCCCATCAGCCCCCCTGGGCGCGGCGGCTCCAGCACAACAGGTGCAGTCTGTAGGGGAGGTGAGGGTGAAACGAAGGAGCGCTCCTTCTCGTCACCCCGTGATCATCTCACGAGACAAAAAAAAACACGGGGGGTGCACAGGTGATCTCGTACTGTTTCTACTCTCTGATAAACTACTGCACTGCATTATAGGAAGTACTCCCTGATGAAAATTATCCGATTTACCTGAAACCAGTTTATACACAACAACATGACGCATGTAGTAATGGTATGTGTTGTCTAGGGCAGGGGTCTTCAACAGGGGGTCCGCGACCCCCTAGGGGGTCCGCGGAGGTACTGCATGGGGGTCGCGAAAGTTTTGATTGATTAGACTTGTTTTTAATAGTCCCCCCCCCCCCCCCCCCTTCAATTTTTCCCACTAATTGAAATGTCTTTAAATCGACATTAACATGAATTCAACACACTGTAGTAAACAGATAAATGGAGGTCCTATAGTGACTACAGGACCAGTTTGGCATAACACAATTTTATACAATGTATATATATAATTAGGGGGTCCCCGCTCCATCTCGCCATCAGTTTGGGGGTCCTTGGCCTGGAAAACGTTGAAGACCCCTGGTCTAGGGAACACAGGACACAGGAAGTGGTGCACAATTTGACTTCTAGCTTCTACAGGAGCACTACAGACATTATGGCTGATAATACAAATCATAATGGAGAAAATCAATGGGAAACTTCTTGGGTTTACTTCTACCACCAACTCTATGAAAAGGCACTATCCAGTTGCATTGTGGGAAATGTAGGATCGACCTATTTTGGTGCTTTACTACTTGTACTAGGTACAAGATGTCTGGATTTCTTGGCTTTCAGCTTTGATTTTCACTACGTAGAAGTGCAATACTAAATTGTGGGAATAGCCCTTTAACCCTCATGTTGTCCTCAGGTCAAATTTGACCCGTTTTCAGTTTTTTTTATCACATAAATATGGGCCTAAATATCAAATAACGTTGAAAAAAACTCAAAAAAGCACCCACAACATTGAAAAAGTGACAAAAAATGTCAAATTAAAAGGGTTAAAAAGCCTTTTACTTTATGTGTTCAAATGGGTTTTACGTGTCCGTTTTGCAGACTCACTCGCCTCAGATTAAAGGACAGAGAAAGTATTTTTAAATTTAATAAATTTAATGTCTTAACGGCATGTTTCGCAAGAGTTAATCTTATCTGTTCGTGCCATTAAATCTCCAAACCACACCTTTTTAAAACAATTGAAAAAAAGCTGGTGACATAACCCTAACCCTAACCCCCTAACCCTAACCCCCTAACCCTCACCCCTAACCCTAACACCCTAACCATAACCCCCTAACCCTCACCCCCTAACCCCCTAATCCTAACCCCCTAACCCTAACCCCCAAACCCACACCTTTTTAAAACAATTGAAAAAAGCTGGTGACATAACCCTAACCCTAACCCCCCTAACCCTCACCCCCTAACCCCCTAACCCTAAACCCTAACCCTAACCCCTAACCCCCTAACCCCCTAACCCCTAACCTAACCCCCTAACCCTAACCCCCTAACCCCCCAACCCCCTAACCCTAACCCTAACCCCTTAACCCTAACCCCATAACCCTAACCCCCAAACCACACCTTTTTTAAACTATTGAAAAAAAGCTGGTGACATCGATGCGTGCAGTGTAATCTAATATAGAAGAAGATTTCCAGAAAGACACAAAACTCATACCAAAACTCTATTTGAGGACCTGATACTTCCTGCACAGTAGCACATAAGACAACATGGGAATACTGTACATATGCATTGAATACCTGTCTGTTACCTAAGGTAAGGGAGGGGTTGGTTGGGGGGGGGGGGGGGGGGGTGTTTTCCTTACTTCTGTGGGAACTGAATGTGCAGGGGAACACACACAGCTGTCAACTAAGAACGTCGTGTGTCTGGAAGTCGTCAATAAAAACCAGTCCAGCAGGTCCAGGGGGCCAGAGTGAGCTCCCATTCATCTTTAAATTACGGGTTCGCTTCTCCCCCACTTTGCTTAAATCCTCCGCAGACGTTTCGTCTTCTCTTTCGGCGGTTTGTCACATTGTTTTCAAAGATTTTTCAAGATAAGCTTCTTGGTTTAAGCTTCTAATGCATGTTAACTCCTTAAAGTGGAAGACATGGTCTTGATCTACCAACCAGGTGCAGGGGTAGAAAGTAGGGAACGCGGGATTTTGCACTTAAACTTTGTCAGTGTTACGGGGGGGGGGGGGGGGGGGGGGGGGGCGCGGGCTACTTAGTAAATCCAGACCGCCATCACTTAGAGCCAGGCTTGATGTAGGGGCTACGCAGCAGGTCCCATTGATTGAAGAACCCCCGCATGGGAGATTTATGGTGCGTTCAGGTTGCACACTCTAAGAAATAAATCCGTAAAATAACAGAAAACACAAGTTCTGGCAGCTCATTAAACGGCGATTAAAAACCAAAAATTGAAGTAGAATCTCAGAACATTTTCTGGTATTTCAAATGTTATTTCCCATTCTCTCAGATCAAGTGATTTTGACGCTTGTTTCAACGCTCGTTATTCACTTTTTGGCGCTTTTTTTGCACAACATTTTCAACGCTTTTTGTTCCACTTTTGATGCTTTTTGAGGCTTTTGACGCTCCCTCATCCAGGAACCTACTGGGGAAACAGATAAAGCTCCCATAATGCACTCTGAAACATAAATAAGGCCGGAATTTCCCAGGATCAAAGTCGGAAACTAACCCGACCCCTGACCTCGGACATCCTCGCAGCACCCCGAGCTCGAAATCCAACACGCTTGAAAGCTGCAGTACCATGCAGTTGGTCGGATTTGTGTCTCGTTAAATCAGTTGTACACATGTACTCACATGCCCAGGTTGTGTGTCTCTGTCTGTGTGTCTGTGTTCTGTGTCTGTATGTGTATCTGTGTGTATGTGTTTGTGTGTGTGTATCTGTGTGTACGTATGTGTGTATGTGTCCGTGTGTGTTTGTATCTGTGTGTGTGTGTGTGTCTCTCTCTCTGTTTGTGTATGTGGGTGTGTGTGTTTGTATCTGTGTGTGTGTGTGTGTCTCTCTGTTTGTGTCTGTGTCCGTGTGTGTCTGTGTGTGCATGTGAGTCTCTCTCTGTCTGTGTGTGTACCTGTATGTGTGTGTGTGTCCGTGTGTGTCTGTGTCTGTATGTGTACGGTGTCTGTGTGTCAGGCGTGGTCAACTGGTAATGCTAACAATGGCTAACCTGGCTAGAGCTAAACGCTGACTGTAAATGGTGCAACGACACTCTTATTTACACTATATTTGCATTGCTACGGTTTTTAAGGGGAGTTATGAGCCAAAAGAGACCTCCATACACACCCGTGGTTTTAGCCCCAGCAGAAGAACTAATCTCCATGTAGGAGCCATTTGCATCCACCTTTTCAGTAGGGAAATGTAGTCATTTAGATGGGGGCACGTCACTGGGAACTAGGTACATTTACAGGTGTGGTAATCAGGTGTGGAAGGCAGGGACCACACAGCACTTTATTAATCAGCACTGGGTGAAGTACTATTTTGTGAACTATGTGAAGATCAGATGCCCTGGTGAGGATGCATCTGGTCCAGGATGCCTCCTGGGTGCCCCCATAGGGAGGTGGTCCAGGCACGTCCAGCTGGGAGGAGGCCTCAGGGAAGACCCAGGACTAGGTGGAGAGATTATATCTCCAACCTGGCCTGGGAACGCCTCGGGATCTGGTTGATGTGGCTCGGGAAAGGGAAGTTTGGGGTCCCCTTCTGGAGCTGCTACCCCCCTGCTTACCCCCAGACCAGATACCGGATTAGAGGCTGAAGATGGATGGATGGATGTGAATACCCATTTTTTACTCGTACAATAAACCACCCAAAGAGAACTACTGCCTGGACCTAAGATATTTTGCCACTGCTACCGAGGCTTATATCTCACCAATAGTCTCTTATACTGGGCATGAACTAGAGGCGGCGCGCGAGTACACCGTCCATTGCTGATAGTTGCCATGGTAGCTTAGTCTCAGATAACGAGACATCATGGCCCAATCAGGATCGGTGTTGCCAAAGGTCTCCGTTTGTGGCCGTTGAGACTGCAACACAACCCAGAACTGGTCGGTAGGGTTGTTAAACTTCTCCGGTTTAGGGGCTGCTTCTGAGCTCAGAGGGAAATGGACGTGTGTGTGTGTGTGTGTGTCTGTGTGTGTGTGTGTGTCTGTGTGTGTGTGTGTGTAGTCTTTGATGTGTGTGACTCCCAGGTCACCCGCTGCAGGGAGTCTGAGCGGAGAGCAGCAGCTGCGGTTGTCATCAGGACACCACATCACTCCTGTCTTGTCCTGGCACGTCTGCGTACAGTGGGGCGTTCAGCGTGACCACGGGCATAATCGTATTTTCGTTGTAACCCGACGAAGGCAACATTCCCGTCCTTGTTGTCATGGAAACGCTGTTTTCCAGACTTGTCGCTTACAAAGCAAACATAGCCCGATTGCTGCGACACAGCTGGATTAGCCATCATGGCGATGACACAGAGCATTATGCAGGCGTGGTGAACAGATTTCATGAAGTGGTTCAGGCTGCTGGGATGTTAACATGGGGGGGGGGGGGGGTGAACTCATGAAGTGGCTCAGGCTGTGATGTTTACATGGGGGGGGGGGGGGCTTTGGATCTCCACTTTTGAGGAAAATTGAAATTCTTTTGCATATCAAACGCGTCATTTCCTGCATCCTGGGGACTTGTTCTGCAATAATTTGAGCCTTCGCTGCAGCCATTTAAGGTGAAACTGTCTTTAATTATGTAAAGGAAATTATTGTTAGATATTTGGTGGGGTTGCACTAGCCAAGTAGGAATGGCTTTAATCAAGTTTGATAACAACAATAATGTAAAAAAAATGGACAAAAAAAAATTGAAACGCTAAAGCTAAACTGGATAAATTGCTTAAATCAGTAAGAAGTTGTTGACGTATGGAACAGCATTCCCACAATAACAAAAACAAATAAAACCGCACATTCATTTTTAGTTTCCCTTGTAAATCGGTCTTGTGACAAGGGCTGGAAAGGATTGGTACAACAGGCAGCCAAGTGAAGGTACTCAGGATTTTGGAGGAGGGGGGGTTCCAGGATTTATTAATAGGATTGGGACCAATAAATATAACTAGAAATGCTTTTTCCTGCAGAAAATGCATGGGAATGCTGAATAGCTGAATTGCTAAAGCTAACCTGGTTTAAATCAGCAAAAGTTGTAGAAAAAATTGAAACGCTAAAGCTAAACTGGATAAATTGCTTAAATCTGTAAGAAGATGTTGACGTAGTGAGAAGAGTGGAAAAAAGTAGGAATGGTTTTAATTAAGTTGAATAGCAACAATAATGTAAAAAAAAGGCGGAAAAATTCAAAAAAGAAATTGCTTAAGTAGTAAGAAATAGTTGAAAAAGTAGGAATGGCTTTAATTAAGTTGAATAACACTACTAATGTGAAAGAAAATTGACAAAAAAAAATGAAATGCTAAAGCTAAACTGGATAAATTGCTTAAATCAGTAAGAAGATGTTGACGTATGGAACAGCATTCCCACAATAATAATAACAAATAAAACCGCACATAAATTTTTAGTTTCCCTTGTAAATCGGTCTTGTGACAAGGGCTGGAAAGGATTGGTACAACAGGCAGCTTGGGACTGACCTATTGTCCCCTGCACCCCCCGAGGATGTTTGCAGATTTATCTCCTAGTGTGTTTTGCGATTTGTTCCCAGGGACCATGAACGCAGCACACACCTGGGAGCCTTAGGACATAAAGCCCACCAAGCTTAACCTAGAAAAACAAACATTTGCATTGCATGTTGGTCCAGATTACGTCATTGTGACACCGACTTGCGGGGGGGGGGGGTATTGTTGTGGGTGTTGGGTGAGTTTGTTACAATATCGATAACAGGTGAATAGGTCACGTGTGTCATGGTGTTACCTGTACAGGTAGGGTTTAACTGAGTAAACAGTGGCATCAGCAACCCCAGTGTGTAGCAATGTGGGATCAAAATAAGCCTCCTTATGAATTATGTTCAAGGAAGATTGCAGTCAAGATGGTAGCATGTTCAACAGCAGTATGCTAATTGCTAATTGTGACACAAATTGTCCAATTAATTATTATTTCCGGTGGTGGAATGTAACAAAGTGCATTTTCTCAACTTACTGCACTTAAGTACTAATTCAAAGTATGTGTACTTTTCTTTTCATGCCACTTTCTACTTCCACTCCGCCACATTTCAGAGAGAAATATTGGACTTTTTGGTCCATTACATTTATCTGACAGCTTTAGCTTTAAAAATTAAGATGTAGAAGAGTTTATGAAAGCAACGTTTTATTATGTACAGCACTAACCAAAGTTCCAAATTTATGAATGCAACACTTTATTGTTTTTGCCCACATTTTTCACGAGTTGGACTCAAAGATCTAAGACTTTTTCTACGTAAACAAAAGCCTTATTTCTCTCAAATACAGTTCAGATATCCGTCTGAATCTGCGTTAGTGAGCACTTCTCCTTTGCCGAGGTAATCCATCCACCTCACAGGTGTGTCATACCAAGGTGCTGATTGGACAGCGTGACAATTGCACAGGTGTGCTTTAGGCTGGCCACAATTAAAGGCCACTCTAAAATGGGCGGTTTTTGCTGTATTGGGGGGGGGGGTCCGGAGGGGGGTCCGAAAACCTGGTGTGACCACCATTTTCCTCATGCAGTGCATGTGCTGTCATAAAGGAAAATGAATATTCATAAGAACAACTTATTTCTTTAGAAGTGAAAAGTAGCCTTGTGTTTTTTCTATGTTTTTCGCATGTTTAAAGCTACAGTGCGTCGTTAGCTTTAACTTGACATGCTTTTTTGTGGGTTACTAATGCATTTTAGTTACGACAACTAATTGTTAGGGGGGACAGAAGGATGGACTCAAATGCACGGCTCACAGGGAAGGTATTTATTAGGAAAAAGGGGGATGGAAGTAGGGAGATGGACGCCAGGAGCAGGTGGGTGGCGGACCGGGGAGACTGTGCAGGAGGAGCCGGGAGCGAGGGCCGAGGAGGGGGCGAGGGCACGGCGAGCAGAGACACGGAGGACGGAGCCGGGTGGCGGCGAAAGGGAGAGATGAGAGTGGAGAGCTGCGGTGGCAGAGGTGCAGCAGTGCGAGGGGCAGAGCAGGATGATGAGGAGGAGACGCCGTGGGAGGAGGACTGGTGGGGGGTCCGAAGCCAGCCGGCCGGAGATTAACCATGTAGCTGATCTGACGATCAAGTGAAGAGTGGATGCAGAGCCGGGGTATATAAACAGGAGTAGATGATGATGGCAGGCAGGTGTGGATGGCTGGAGCGGGTGAAGGCTGGCAGGTGCGTCTGATGTTGGTGATTGGCGTTGACGGGAGGCAGGTGTGTGTGATCAGCTGGCTTCGGACGGGAGAGCAGGAAAACCAAAACAGGAAGGCAAAACCAAAACAAGATAGGCTGGGCAAACGAGACTTAGAGTAGTGAAAAGTAATAAGGGAGACAGACTCACGACCAGCCGGGACCCCGCCATGACACTAATGGAAACTGGCTTTGTCTACTGCATCAATCACCGCTCTCTGTTTACACAATGTGACCTGTTGTGTTAAGTGTGTGCTTAAATGATTGTGTCTACATTTACAAAAAAAAGATAAAAGTCAACAAACAAAAAATCCGTTAGTTTCGCCTGAATAGACGTGATTAGAACCAGGCGGCGTATCAGTTTTGAGGGCAACCCATGCGTGTCTTTGCCTTTTTTTCTCATGGGAAAAAATGATAGCGAATGACGCACACACACACACACACACACACACACGCACACGCACACACACACACACACATTTGTAATCCTAACTCTCTGCAGTCCCAGTGGGACGGATGATGTCATTCACCGTGGTTGCCGTAGAGCGACAAAAGGCTCTTTTGTGCCTGTGCAAACACACACACACACACACACACACACACACCACACACACACACACACAGACATGTACACACATGTACCACACATACACACACACACAGACACACACACACACACATATACACACACAGACACACACACACCACACACACAGACACACACACACACAAATATACACGCATACACACCACACATATACACGCATACACACGCACCAGACACACACCACACACACACACACACACCACACAAACACACACAGACACACACACACACATATACACACACACACACACACACACAGACACACACACACACACACACACATATACACACATACACACACACACACACACAGACACAACACACACACCATATACACGCATACACACGCACACAGACACACACACACACCCACACACAGACACACACAGACACACACACACACACACACACAGACACACACACACACACACAACACATATACACACATACACGCACACACACACACACAGACACACACACACACACACACACACACACACACACTAACACTTTTCCTTCCTGTGTGGGGCCCACGTGAGCAATTGAATGCACATGTGGCTTTCTCTCTGCAGGGGGGTGGGGGCTGTTTATCATTTGTTTGGCCTTTCATTCATCAAGCCTGCCCAGAGTCCACCCCCCCTCCCCCCCTCCCCCCCCCTCCCTCCCTCTGTAAGGCGAGTTAACGAGACCAGTCGGGCCAGGTCGGGAGCGGGTCGACAGGTTTCCTTTTCAGACATTTGAAGAATTTTGGGTGTTTGTTGATGAGACATCTGTCCTCAGAGCCCACTCTTAAGAGACAGTGAACGTAGGACAGATGGGGGGTGGGGGGGGGGGTGGACAAAGTACAAAGAGCTGAGTAAATGAGCAGCAAAGTCCTTAAAGCTACACTCTTCAATATCATATCAACACTTGATCAAATGACTTAGAGCTTTTTTAACTGTATACATTTGATCAGGTTTTGGTTTAACTATATAACTTATATATTATGTCATAATATGTGACATAACATCTTGTTGCATCACAAATGTGAGCCGCGTCTCTCGATACTTGGGCTTGTCTGGAAGCTGTAAGTCTTCTGGTAGTTGTGCAAGAGAAATCTCAATCATTCCCAATCAGCAGAGACGGAGAGGTAGGTCTATGTTAGGAGATAACATAGGCACAGGCTAATTACTGCTAACTAACATGCTAGTTAACATCAACATAGACACAGGCTAATTACTGCTAACTAACATGCTAGTTAACATCAACATAGACACAGGCTAATTACTGCTAACTAACATGCTAGTTAACATCAACACAGGCAAAGGCTAATTACTGCTAACTAACATGTTAGTTAACATCAACATAGACACGGGCTAATTACTGCTAACTAACATGCTAGTTAACATCAACATAGACACAGGCTAATTACTGCTAACTAACATGCTAGTTAACATCAACACAGGCAAAGGCTAATTACTGCTAACTAACATGCTAGTAAACCTTAATATAGGCACAGGCTAATTACTGCTAACTAACATGCTAGTTAACATTAACAGAGGAACAGGCTACTTACTGCTAACTAACATGCTAGTTAACATTAACATAGACAAAGCTTAATTACTGCTAACTAACATGCTAGTTAACATCAACATAGACACAGGCTAATTACTGCTAACTAACATGCTAGTTAACATTAACATAGACAAAGCCTAATTACTGCTAACTAACATGCTAGTTAACATCAACATAGACACAGGCTAATTACTGCTAACTAACATGCTAGATAACATTAACATAGACAAAGCCTAATTACTGCTAACTAACATGCTAGTTAACATTAACATAGGCACAGGCTAATTACTGCTAACTAACATGCTAGTTAACATTAACACAGGCACGGACTAATTACTGCTAACTAACATGCTAGTTAACATTAACATAGGCACAGGCTAATTACTGCTAACTAACATGCTAGTTAACATTAACATAGACAAAGCCTAATTACTGCTAACTAACATGCTAGTTAACATCAACACAGGCACAGGCTAATTACTGCTAACTAACATGCTAGTAAACCTTAATATAGGCACAGGCTAATTACTGCTAACTAACATGCTAGTTAACATTAACAGAGGAACAGGCTAATTACTGCTAACTAACATGCTAGTTAACATTAACATAGACAAAGCTTAATTACTGCTAACTAACATGCTAGTTAACATCGACATAGACAAAGCCTAATTACTGCTAACTAACATGCTAGTTAACATCAACACAGGCAAAGGCTAATTACTGCTAACTAACATGCTAGTTAACATTAACATAGACAAAGCCTAATTACTGCTAACTAACATGCTAGTTAACATCAACATAGACACAGGCTAATTACTGCTAACTAACATGCTAGATAACATTAACATAGACAAAGCCTAATTACTGCCAACTAACATGCTAGTTAACATTAACATAGGCACAGGCTAATTACTGCTAACTAACATGCTAGTTAACATCAACACAGGCAAAGGCTAATTACTGCTAACTAACATGTTAGTTAACATCAACATAGACACGGGCTAATTACTGCTAACTAACATGCTAGTTAACATCAACATAGACACAGGCTAATACTGCTAACTACATGCTAGTAACATCAACACAGGCAAAGGCTAATTACTGCTAACTAACATGCTAGTAACATTAATATAGGCACAGGCTAATTACTGCTAACTAACATGCTAGTTAACATCAACATAGACACAGGCTAATTACTGCTAACTAACATGCTAGTTAACATTAACATAGACAAAGCTAATTACTGCTAACTAACATGCTAGTTAACATAACATAGGCACAGGCTAATTACTGCTAACTAACATGCTAGTTAACATTAACATAGGCAAAGCCTAATACTGCTAACTAACATGCTAGTTAACATCAACATAGACACAGGCTAATTACTGCTAACTAACATGCTAGTTACATTAACATAGACAAAGCCTAATTACTGCTAACTAACATGCTAGTTAACATTAACATAGGCACAGGCTAATTACTGCTAACTAACATGCTAGTTAACATTAACACAGGCACGGCTAATTACTGCTAACTAACATGCTAGTTAACATTAACATAGGCACAGGCTAATTACTGCTAACTACATGCTAGTTAACATTAACATAGACAAAGCCTAATTACTGCTAACTAACATGCTAGTTAACATCAACATAGGCACAGGCTAATTACTGCTAACTAACATGCTAGTTAACATTAACATAGGCACAGGCTAATTACTGCTAACTAACATGCTAGTAACATTAACATAGGCACAGGCTAATTACTGCTAACTAACATGCTAGTTAACATTAACATAGACAAAGCTAATTACTGCTAACTAACATGCTAGTTAACATCAACATAGACAAAGCTAATTACTGCTAACTAACATGCTAGTTAACATTAACATAGGCAAAGGCTAATTACTGCTAACTAACATGCTAGTTAACATTAACATAGGCAAAGCTAATTACTGCTAACTAACATGCTAGTTAACATCAACATAGACACAGGCTAATTACTGCTAACTAACATGCTAGATAACATTAACATAGACAGGCTAATTACTGCTAACTAACATGCTAGTTAACATTACATAGGCACAGGCTAATTACTGCTAACTAACATGCTAGTTAACATTAACACAGGCACAGGCTAATTACTGCTAACTAACATGCTAGTTAACATTAACATAGGCACAGGCTAATTACTGCTAACTAACATGCTAGTTAACATTAACATAGACAAAGCCTAATTACTGCTAACTAACATGCTAGTTAACATCAACATAGGCACAGGCTAATTACTGCTAACTAACATGCTAGTTAACCTTATATAGGCACAGGCTAATTACTGCTAACTAACATGCTAGTTAACATTAACATAGGAACAGGCTAATTACTGCTAACTAACATGCTAGTTAACATTAACATAGGCACAGGCTAATTACTGCTAACTAACATGCTAGTTAACATCGAACATAGACACGGGCTAATTACTGCTAACTAACATGCTAGTTAACATCAACACAGGCAAAGGCTAATTACTGCTAACTAACATGCTAGTAAACATTAATATAGGCACAGGCTAATTACTGCTAACTAACATGCTAGTTAACATAACATAGGCACAGCCTAATTACTGCTAACTAACATGCTAGTTAACATCAACATAGACACAGGCTAATTACTGCTAACTAACATGCTAGTTAACATTAACATAGACAAAGGCTAATTACTGCTAACTAACATGCTAGTTAACATTAACATAGGCACAGGCTAATTACTGCTAACTAACATGTAGTTAACATTAACATAGGCACGGGCTAATTACTGCTAACTAACATGCTAGTAACATTAACATAGGCACAGGCTAATTACTGCTAACTAACATGCTAGTTAACATCACACGGGCACAGGCTAATTACTGCTAACTAACATGCTAGTAAACCTTAATATAGGCACAGGCTAATTACTGCTAACTAACATGCTAGTTAACATTAACAGAGGACAGGCTAATTACTGCTAACTAACATGCTAGTTAACATCAACATAGCACAGGCTAATTACTGCTAACTAACATGCTAGTTAACATTAACATAGACAAAGCTAATTACTGCTAACTAACATGCTAGTTAACATCACATAGACAAGGCTAATTACTGCTAACTAACATGCTAGTTAACATTAACATAGACAAAGCTAATTACTGCTAACTAACATGCTAGTTAACATTAACATAGGCACAGGCTAATTACTGCTAACTAACATGCTAGTTAACATTAACACAGGCACGGGCTAATTACTGCTAACTAACATGCTAGTTAACATTAACATAGGCACAGGCTAATTACTGCTAACTAACATGCTAGTTAACATTAACATAGACAAAGCCTAATTACTGCTAACTAACATGCTAGTTAACATCAACACAGGCACAGGCTAATTACTGCTAACTAACATGCTAGTAAACCTTAATATAGGCACAGGCTAATTACTGCTAACTAACATGCTAGTTAACATTAACAGAGGAACAGGCTAATTACTGCTAACTAACATGCTAGTTAACATTAACATAGACAAAGCTTAATTACTGCTAACTAACATGCTAGTTAACATCAACATAGACACAGGCTAATTACTGCTAACTAACATGCTAGTTAACATTAACATAGACAAAGCCTAATTACTGCTAACTAACATGCTAGTTAACATCAACATAGACACAGGCTAATTACTGCTAACTAACATGCTAGTTAACATTAACATAGACAAAGCCTAATTACTGCTAACTAACATGCTAGTTGACATTAACATAGGCACAGGCTAATTACTGCTAACTAACATGCTAGTTAACATTAACACAGGCACGGGCTAATTACTGCTAACTAACATGCTAGTTAACATTAACATAGGCACAGGCTAATTACTGCTAACTAACATGCTAGTTAACATTAACATAGACAAAGCCTAATTACTGCTAACTAACATGCTAGTTAACATCAACATAGACACAGGCTAATTACCGCTAACTAACATGCTAGTTAACATTAACATAGGCACAGGCTAATTACTGCTAACTAACATGCTAGTTAACATTAACAAAGACACAGGCTAATTACTGCTAACTAACATGCTAGTTAACATTAACATAGGCACAGGCTAATTACTGCTAACTAACATGCTAGTAAACCTTAATATAGGCACAGGCTAATTACTGCTAACTAACATGCTAGTTAACATTAACATAGACACAGGCTAATTACTGCCAACTAACATGCTAGTTAACTTGAATGTAGACACAGGCTAATTACTGCTAACTAACATGCTAGTTAACATTAACATAGACACAGGCTAATTACTGCTAACTAACATGCTAGTTAACATTAACATAGGCACAGGCTAATTACTGCTAACTAACATGCTAGTAAACCTTAATATAGGCACAGGCTAATTACTGCTAACTAACATGCTAGTTAACATTAACAGAGGCACAGGCTAATTACTGCTAACTAACATGCTAGTTAACATCAACATAGGCACAGGCTAATTACTGCTAACTAACATGCTAGTTAACATTAACATAGGCACAGGTTAATTACTGCTAACTAACATGCTAGTTAACATTAACATAGGCACAGGCTAATTACTGCTAACTAACATGCTAGTAAACCTTAATATAGGCACAGGCTAATAACTGCTAACTAACATGCTAGTTAACATTAACATAGACACAGGCTAATTACTGCTAACTAACATGCTAGTTAACATTAACAGAGGCACAGGCTAATTACTACTAACTAACATGCTAGTTAACATTAACAAAGACACAGGCTAATTGCTGCTAACTAACATGCTAGTTAAAATTAACATAGGCACAGGCTAATTACTGCTAACTAACATGCTGGTAAACCTTAATATAGGCACAGGCTAATTACTGCTAACTAACATGCTAGTTAACATTAACATAGACACAGGCAAATTACTGCCAACTAACATGCTAGTTAACTTGAATGTAGACACAGGGTAATTACTGCTAACTCACATGCTAGTTAACATTAACCCCAGAAGGTTCAACTGGCCACAGGTCTGAAACACAGTAGTCCACCCACTTGTTCAGGTGGTCTGATCGTGACCTCCACACAGATTTACAGACCCATAGTGTCCTGGGTTCTACATTTCAAGAGCAGATTGTATCTGTTGTTGATATTACGGGCAGGAGAAGAGATGGCGTGATCACCCTGAATCACACCTGGCCTCATGCTCACACTGTGATATCACTGTCAAACAGGTGCAGAGATATGGCTGAGATTAGCCCGCTGTTACCTACAGTGTGTGTGTGTGTGTGTGTGTGTGTGTGTGTGTGTGTGTGTGTGTGTCTGCACGTACAGCCTGCTAACACACAGACAGGCACGTCTACCTACATGGCAAAGATAGAAGCTACTCTAAATCTAATCAACGCTGACATCTGTAGCAGCCAGCTTTAAGGTAGTTTCAGTTAGTGATCCCTTAGTACTGTATCTGAAGTCTCTTTATATAGACCTTAGTGGTCCCTAATACTGTATCTGAAGTCTCTTTTATATAGACCTTAGTGGTCCCTAATACTGTATCTGAAGTCTCTTTTATATAGACCTTAGTGGTCCCTAATACTGTATCTGAAGTCTCTTTATATAGACCTTAGTGGTCCCTAATACTGTATCTGAAGTCTCTTTATATAGACCTTAGTGGTCCCCTAATACTGTATCTGAAGTCTCTTTATATAGACCTTAGTGGTCCCTAATACTGTATCTGAAGTCTCTTTATATAGACCTTAGTGGTCCCTAATACTGTATCTGAAGTCTCTTTATATAGACCTTAGTGGTCCCTAATACTGTATCTGAAGTCTCTTATATAGACCTTAGTGGTCCCCTAATACTGGATCTGAAGTCTCTTTCTATAGACCTTAGTGGTCCCCTAATACTGTATCTGAAGTCTCTTTTATATAGACCTTAGTGGTCCCTAATACTGTATCTGAAGTCTCTTTATATAGACCTTAGTGGTCCCTAATACTGTATCTGAAGTCTCTTTATATAGACCTTAGTGGTCCCTAATACTGTATCTGAAGTCTCTTATATAGACCTTAGTGGTCCCCTAATACTGGATCTGAAGTCTCTTTATATAGACCTTAGTGGTCCCCTAATACTGTATCTGAAGTCTCTTTTATATAGACCTTAGTGGTCCCTAATACTGTATCTGAAGTCTCTTTCTATAGACCTTAGTGGTCCCTAATACTGGATCTGAAGTCTCTTTATATAGACCTTAGTGGTCCCCTAATACTGTATCTGAAGTCTCTTTATATAGACCTTAGTGGTCCCTAATACTGTATCTGAAGTCTCTTTATATAGACCTTAGTGGTCCCTAATACTGTATCTGAAGTCTCTTTATATAGACCTTAGTGGTCCCAGTGGTCCTACAAAATGGTCCTACAAAAAACCAGTGGCCATCTTGTAATTTTGGAGCCTGAGTCTGCCCAGTAGCGATCGGGTGTGGGTCCAACCTCCACATTCTCCTGGCCAATCCCAAATCAGTCTCAGCTGTCAATCACAATGTTTTACCCCATTTGTACAGCATCAAGTTCCCAAGTAAAGCTATAGTTATCTGAAAAATGAACAAAAATCGATGTGACCGGAACGTCTCGGGTTACGTACGTAACCCTTGTTCCCTGAGATAGGGGAACCAGGCACCGCGTCGGTTCCAACGCAGTTTGAGTTCCCCTCGAAGGGGAACATCTCGGGTTACGTATGTAACCCTTGTTCACCAAGATAGTGGAACTCGAAATGCGTCGGTGACAACACTATGGGAATGCGTTTAGGCATAGTGTCATCACCGAAGCGAATTTGAGTTCCCCTTGAAGGGGAATGTCTCGGGTTATGTACGTAACCCTTGTTCCCCGAGTTAGGGGAACGAGAAACTGCGTCGGTTACGACACTATGCTTAAAGGCGTTCCCATAGTGTCGTCACCAACGCAGTTTGAGTTCCCCTCGAAGGGGAACATCTCGGGTTACGTATGTAACCCTTGTTCACCGAGATAGGGGAACTCGAAATGCGTCGGTGACGACACTATGGGAATGCCTTTAGGCGTAGTGTCATCACCGACGCAGTTTGAGTTCCCCTTGAAGGGGAACATCTTGGGTTACGTATGTAACCTTTGTTCCCCGAGATAGGGGAACGAGCCACTGCGTCGGTGACGACACTATGCCTTAAGGCGTTCCCATAGTGTCGTCACAGACGCAGTTCGAGTTCCCCTCGAAGGGGAACATCTCGGGTTACGTATGTAACCCTTGTTCACCGAGATAGGGGAACTCGAAATGCGTCGGTGACGACACTATGGGAATGCCTTTAGGCGTAGTGTCATCACCGACGCAGTTTGAGTTCCCCTTGAAGGGGAACATCTCGGGTTACGTATGTAACCTTTGTTCCCCGAGATAGGGGAACGAGCCACTGCGTCGGTGACGACACTATGCCTTAAGTCGTTCCCATAGTGTCGTCACAGACGCAGTTTGAGTTCCCCTCAAAGGGGAACATCTCGGGTTACGTATGTAACCCTTGTTCACCGAGATAGGGGAACTCGAAATGCGTCGGTGACGACACTATGGGAATGCCTTTAGGCGTAGTGTCATCACCGACGCAGTTTGAGTTCCCCTTGAAGGGGAACATCTCGGGTTACGTATGTAACCTTTGTTCCCCGAGATAGGGGAACGAGCCACTGCGTCGGTGACGACACTATGCCTTAAGTCGTTCCCATAGTGTCGTCACAGACGCAGTTTGAGTTCCCCTCAAAGGGGAACATCTCGGGTTACGTATGTAACCCTTGTTCACCGAGATAGGGGAACTCGAAATGCGTCGGTGACGACACTATGGGAATGCCTTTAGGCGTAGTGTCATCACCGACGCAGTTTGAGTTCCCCTTGAAGGGGAACATCTCGGGTTACGTATGTAACCCTTGTTCCCCGAGATAGGGGAACGAGCCACTGCGTTGGTGACGACACTATGCCTTAAGGCGTTCCCATAGTGTCGTCACAGACGCAGTTCGAGTTCCCCTCGAAGGGGAACATCTCGGGTTACGAAGGGGAACTACCTTTAATGACAGAAGCTATCTTTGGGGGAGAAAGGATTTGCAGTGTACTTACATTTTTTTTAGTTTGGCCCATGTCCCGTACGCTAACATTACCGTCCTATGCTGCAGCCAGCCACCAGGGGGCGATCCAGATGTCTTGGCTTTACTCATACTGGTTATTGCACCATGACCATCTTCAGTACGTGCCTCTGTTTATGTCAATATATTTTACTAAATAATTGTAGGCTCCCATTCCCCTCGTCTTAGATAAGAGAGTAGTCCGAGTAAGCATAATAAAGGCTGAAGTGGGAGTTCACAGTTTTATGGCCTCCTGCAATCTGAACATTGCGTGCACCAGCTGATTAAAATCCGCCGAGTCGTTGAATATCTTGACGCTGATGTCTTCCTCCGTCACGGGTGATGTCAGGGCGTTGGGTTTAGATCAGCTGAAAGGTATTAGCTCGTGTAAACTGCAGCTCCATCACACGCTGTATATGTGCCAGGGCCGCGGTGTAATGGTGGTGGGGGGGGGGGGGGGGGGGGGGGGGTAACCCGAACACTGTTATGGAAGTTGGCATAACTTCATGCATTTATTTAAAGACAAAGAAATGCACTCGTTTCATGTTTTCTTGTACTGCTCCAGCTAATTTCTACAGAATCCTAACCAGGAATAGTGAATCATTTTTGTGTTGTATTTAAAGGGTCCGAAGCAGTTGGCTTTTTGTGTTTTTGTGAGGAAAATCAGACCAATTCAACATCACATCACGTGTGTGCCCTTTTTGCATGTATACAAATTCTCATATTTTATTGCAATTCTCACACAGCTTCATCAAAACTCAGCTTCTCCTTCAGTGCAATTCCTCTGAACGTCATTTCTCTGTTATGTTCAGGGACTCTTGTAGAAAGCCGGCACGTGAAATGCAGGAGGCGGTAATGGTTTCAGTGTTGGGGGGGGGGGGGAGAAACTGACCTGTGTGCTCTTATCTCACTGGGCTAAAGGCTAACAGGTTTCACAGCAGCAGAGCCAACAGAGAGCCACGCGGCTCTGAACGGTACACTGCAAAAAATATCAACACATCTTCACCTCCAGTCTTATTGCCCTTTAAAGAGCCCCTGTTATACTCCTGCTCCTCAGTGTCATATTTGAGTGGTACAATCCAAAAAAGCTGGATAGGGGCTATTTAAAGTCTACTCTTGTGCTGTTGTTGTATTGCATGATCCTTGGGTGTTAACATTTTAACTGCGGTTGACTCATTGAATCCATAAGTCACTTGTACATGGCTCCCCCTAACAGTACTCCAAACCCAGTCAGTACTCGGGAAAGCCCCCCCCGCCCCCCCCCCAGTCACACAGGACTCGTGACTGACAACAAAGTTCTTATCTTATCTCCGCACATCTTGTTGTCGCAGGTCTTGCTTGTTGGGGTTGTTTGTGTAAGTAGTGGACGGTTAAAAGGTCAGAAAGATAAAAAATAACAACTGTAATTTAAATCCACTTCTGCCAAGACTTAAGCATATGTGCAGGTTGTAAATTCGCCCATCCTATCTGTGACTACGTTGAAATAATGTGACCCAAAAGAAGGAATGCAGGGTTTTTTTACAGTGTGGTGCAGCTGGGCCCTTGTCTCATTGTAGATAAAGTAGTAAACACAGGGAGTAGCTGTTAGACGTGTTAGTACTGTTCTGAGGACACTGTGGGGACAGGTTTGTTTGGTTACTGTGGCATTGTTTCATAAGTCTGTGGTGTACTTTCTACTTTGGCTGACTAATGACTACGACTCTAATAACCCCCACAGGAGAGTTTTCTCCGTTCTCCTATCCAAACCAGAGAAAGGAACCAGTGCAGTTTGGTTAAAAAGCACATAAAAAAATAAAAAAACATCCCATATTTTCATATGGGACACCAACCCTGGCCTCCCGGGTGAAAGTCTGAGACATTTTTGGGGCGACCAAAATGTCCCAAATTACTGTGATGAAGTGAAAACAATTCAATTCTATTTTACTTACAGTATCAAATCATAACGACACTTTACAGATAGAGCAGGTCTAGACCACACTCTATAATTTACAAAGACCCAACAATTCCAAGAGCAAGCATATAGTGCGAAGTAGAAGTGAAAGTAGCTCAGGCTGTATGGAGTTGGGTCGGGAGCACTGGATATGCAGTAAATGGGGGCTGCCAAGGTGCTCTTGAGCAAGGCAATGAACCCCCCCAACTCCACTCTCCATTAGTGCATGTATAGGCCTTGAGCCTGTGGGTAGTGTGTTCCAACAACAGGGTGAAAACGTTGTAATTTCCCCATTTGGGATTAATAAAAAAAAGTATGAAAAGTACTATGAAGTATAAGTATACATCAAGTGAGTATGGGGTCATTTTCTGACCTACTTTTTTGGAGCCAGTGGCGTCGCCCCCTGCTGGAAATTAGATAGAACGCAGGTTAAAGGCCTAAAAAGATTCCGCTTGGATTAGACCTTTGCTTCTTAAAGCAGGGGTCTTTAAGGGGGTTCTAGGGGGCCTCATAGAGTCATTCATGGACGTTCTGTAAAAGCTAAAATCCTATCCCATTGGGACCCTTGGACAAAAACCAATGAAATGGGGTTAAGGGTCCGTTTATGGGTCCTTGATGTCTGAAAGTTTGAGAACGTCTCGGGTTACGCATGTAACCATTGTTCCCCGAGATAGGGGAACTCAAACTGCGTCGGTTACGACACTATGGGAACGCCTATAGTGTCGTAACGGACGCAGTTCAAGTTCCCCTAGAAGGGGAATGTCTCGGGTTACGTATGTAACCCTTGTTCCCCGAGATAGGGGAACAAGACACTGCGTTGGTTACGACACTATGGGAACACATAGTGTTGTAACCGACGCAGTTCGAGTTCCCCTCGAAGGGGAACGTCTCGGGTTATGCATGTAACCCTTGTTCCCCGAGATATGGGAACGAGACACTGCGTCGGTTACGACACTATGGGAACGCCATAAGTTCGTTCAAGTTCCCCTCAAAGGAGAACCACTGCTTTAGACCAAAAATAGCTCAGTACCAAACAGCTCACACATCTCAGGGTTGCACCCAAATGCAACAGAATGACTCAGATTTTCCAAAACTGCACTGTATCCCAACGGTGTTGCTAGTGACAGTGATAGTTGCTACACAGCAAACCTCCAGATAAGGATCATGTGGGGGCTCAGACCAAAACCACATGATGACTCATTCTGTCAGACTACAGGTTCGACCTGATCCGAGTGTGTTTTCTTTGGTCTGAAGCACACTGCGAGTCATTTGGTGCTTATTATCTGACTGCTAATTACTAGGCTAGAGTCACACAGACACAGGACTACAGTCATCGGGTCACAGCAGGTGTTTTGGGTTTGACTGACGGGGGAACACCTGCAGTGACAACATGCAGTGGGGGCGTGGCCATGTAGAGGCCCACACACAGAGCAGGGCCACACCAGTACTCAATTTAAGATCTGTAAATATGCCAAAACAAGTGTCTCTCTCTATCTCTCTCACTGTCACAATAACAGTACTGCTTGGGATTTAGGGGGATCTATTGGTAGAAATGGAAAAATAATATTCATAACTAAGAGTTGTAGTGTTTTTTTTTACCTTAAAATAAGCCCGTCATACCTACATAGGGAGCGGGTCCTCTTCCAGAGCCGCCATGTTTCTACAGTAGCCCAGAGAAGACAAACATACACTGGCCACCGTCGGTTCTACGACATCAACCCGGGCTCACGTGGATTTGATCTATTTATTCTTCAACAGGGATTTTGATTTTGATTTTGAGCGTGCCGGTGCCGTAACACCATGGAGAACCGGTGCTAGTCCGTAGAGAACCAGAGCGTGCCGGTGCAAGTCCGTAGAGAACCAGAGCGTGCCGGTGCTAGTCCGTAGAGAACCAGAGCGTGCCGGTGCTAGTCCGTGAAGAACCAGAGCGTGCCGGTCCTAGTCCGCAGAGAACCAGAGCGTGCCGGTGCTAGTCCGTAGAGAACCAGAGCGTGTTAGTGCTAGTCCGTAGAGAACCAGAGCGTGTTAGTGCTAGTCCGTAGAGAACCAGAGCGTGTTGGTGCTAGTCCTTAGAGAACCAGAGCGTGCCGGTGCTAGTCCGTGAAGAACCAGAGCGTGCCGGTGCTAGTCCGTAGAGAACCAGAGCGTGTTAGTGCTAGTCCTTAGAGAACCAGAGCGTGCCGGTGCTAGTCCGTAGAGAACCAGAGCGTGTTAGTGCTAGTCCGTAGAGAACCAGAGCGTGTTAGTGCTAGTCCAGGGGTGGCGAACCTGCGGCTCGTGAGCCGCATGCGGCTCTTTGCCTGCTCCTGTGAGGCTCTTGCTGCGTTGCTGGGTTTAAAAAAAAAAAAGAAAAAACATGTATTTATATAAATAAATATACTGTGTATATTAGACCCTTTTGCGTTTGGTATCGCGTCGGCCTGTAACATTATAGGACATAGGACAATAACTACGTGGTTTGTTTAAGTGGTGTTGCCGTAGCTGTATCGTGTATTGACAATGCAAGGTAGGTGCTGCTAGCGAGTAAATAATGGCAGAGTCCCGAGGGAAACGTAAAGCTAAGCGCAAATATGAAGAGGAGCACAGGACATTTTTATCTGAGTGGGAGGAACTGTATTTTTTTGTGGAACGAAATGGGAAGCCTTTCTGCTTGATTTGCGAGACATCGCTATCGCATTTTAAAGCATCAAACCTGGAGCGCCATTTCACCTCACTCCATGCTAACATCGCCCGGGATCTCCCCAAAGGCAGTGAACTCCGTAAGCAGAAGGTAAACACGTTGAAACGGCAGTCAGAGAAGCAGACTCAACTTTTTCGAAAATTCGCAAAGCACTCAGAGACTGTCACGTTAGCATCATATCAGGTAGCATGGAACATTGCTCGTGCTAAAAAACCATACAGTGAAGGGGACTTTGTGAAGACATGTCTCAAAGATGTCATCGCTATCCTCGCGCCTGAAAATGACAATTTTAAGCGGTCTGTGTCAGACCTGCAGTTGTCACGGCACACAGTTGAACAGAGAATATCGGATATTAACAAGTCCATTGAAACACAGTTACATACGGACCTTGAGAAATGCATGTATTTCAGCATTGCTTTGGATGAGAGTTGTGACATTCAAGATAAGCCTCAGTTGGCAATATTTGTACGGTCTGTGTCAGAAGACTGCACAATTAAGGAAGAGCTGCTTGACATTGTGCCGTTAAAAGACAGGACCCGTGGCATCGACCTGAAAGAGACACTCATGACTGTTGCTGAGAAGGCAAATTTGCAGTTGTCAAAGCTGACAGCAATAGCCACAGACGGTGCACCAGCTATGTTAGGCGCTGCAAATGGCCTTGTTGGGCTGTGTAAAGCTGACGACCGTTTCCCGGATTTTTGGACATTTCACTGCATCATCCATCAAGAGCATCTGGTGTCTAAGAAGCTGAACTTGGACCACGTCATGAAACCAGTGCTGGAAATTGTGAATTTTATTCGCACTCATGCTCTCAATCACAGACAGTTCAAAAACCTAATAGCTGAACTTGATGAAGATCTTCCCAGTGATCTGCTTTTTCACTGCAATGTGAGATGGCTTTCAAGAGGTAACATGCTTTCCCGTTTTTTTGAAATGTTGAACCCAGTGAAGCTGTTTCTGGGAGAGAAACATAAGGAATACCCTCAGCTACATGACCCCCAGTGGATTTCAGATTTGGGGTTTCTGGTTGACATGCTGCATCATCTGAACAAACTGAATGTAGATCTGCAAGGAAAGTTAAAAATGCTGCCTGACCTGGTGCAAAGTGTTTTCACATTTGTCAACAAGCTCAAGCTATTCCAGACCCATCTTCAAAAGAGAGAGCTCACACATTTCCCCTCCTTGTTGAAGGCAAGTGGAGGAGCAGCTGATGTCTTACAAAGGAGCACTGTATGCTATGCAACATTGGTTGAAAATCTTCAGCAGAGTTTTGAGGACAGATTCTGCAACCTGAGGGAAAAACGGCCACAGATCACCTTCCTCATTAACCCTTTCACTGCTGAATCAGACTGTTTGAAAGCCCCTTTAGTGACAAATGAAGCAGCGTCCCAGTTGGAGATGATTGAACTTTGTGAGGATGACAGACTGAAATCTGTGTTGAGAGAAGGAACCACAGAGTTCTGGAAAACAGTGCCCACAGACAGATATCCCAATGTTAAACAAGCTGCACTCAAGCTAATGTCAATGTTTGCAGCAACGTATGTCTGTGAATCAGTGTTTTCTACACTGAAACAAGTAAAGTCAAAGCATCGTTCTGTTCTTACCGACACACATGTCAAAGAGTTGCTTCGAGTAGCCACAACTGAGTACAAGCCAGACCTGAAAAGGCTTGTGGATACCAAAGACTGCCAAGTTTCCCACTGAATCAGTCTAGGTAAGAAAGAAACCTATAAAACTGTTTTGCTGTGTGTGTGTGTGTGTGTGTGTGTGTGTTTTTATTTATATATATCAGCTGCTGTTGTAGTGTGGGCGTGCATGTGTTGTGGCTCTTTGCTATGGTGCAGGGTTTTTTTTGGCTCTTTATGCTGGACTGGTTAGCCACCCCTGTGCTAGTCCGTAGAGAACCAGAGCGTGTTGGTGCTAGTCCTTAGAGAACCAGAGCGTGCCGGTGCTAGTCCGTGAAGAACCAGAGCGTGCCGGTGCTAGTCCGCAGAGAACCAGAGCGTGTTGGTGCTAGTCCTTAGAGAACCAGAGCGTGCCGGTGCTAGTCCGTGAAGAACCAGAGCGTGCCGGTGCTAGTCCGCAGAGAACCAGAGCGTGCCGGTGCTAGTCCGTAGAGAACCAGAGCGTGCCGATGCTACACTGTAGAGAACCAGAGCGTGTCGGAGCTAGTCCGTAGAGAACCACAGCGTGCCGGTGCTAGTCCGTAGAGAACATGTCCAAGTCCAAGTAAACAAACTTGTTTTGTAGTAAGTATTGTAGTATTAAGTTACTGCTTAATGCCATATTTTGGGTTGGCTGTATTACAATAAGGTCTCCTGCATAAACAGATCCCAGAACGGTATTCTGCTGTTGAAAGAGGCCGCACACTTTTAGAAATGAAAAGTACATTTTATGAAGCTGCATTCCTGGCTGATCCAGACGAGATCTGCCCCGTGAGGCCCTCTGATCTCCCCCCCGGTTAGGGCAGAAAAAACAGAAGGGGCAAAGAAGCTGAGTTACGGGCCATTCATTAGCCTTGTGTTTACAGTGCACACACTGTAAAAAATAAAGGTTTGTCATTTCAAGTTCAAGTTTATTGTCACCTTAGTACAAAGTACCACAACAGTGAAATACAAAATGCCTTTTGCATTAATAGTACCAGTTATAAATAACATAAATAGCATTTAATAACATCCAGAATAACCAAGAACAGTAGACATGGGGACTAAGGTCAGACCTCAGCCCTCCTTCATTCAGTTCAATGAGGTTGAATGAGGTTATTATTTTGAGTTTCAACAACTCAAAATAACAACCCCCGTTAAGTTGATGCGACTAGACATTTTTTACAGTGTACTGTTAATGTCAGGTCGGAGCTTTGGATCCAGGAAGTTCCAAAGAAAAACACGACAGGTAAAGTATACAGTATACTGTATGCATACAATATTCATACAGTATACTGCATGCATAGTGTATTCATAGTGCGTACTGTATGCACACAGTATACTGTATTCATACATAAGAATACAGTGTATGCATACAGTATACTGTATGTATATGTTGTTTGATTGTTGTTGTTTTGTTTTGAGTAATATGATGCAGAAAATCTATATCTGAAGTCACCCATCAATATTTACAAAATGGATGACTGAAAGGCAGATATTTTGGGATAAATTGACCTTAAGTCACAACAAACATGTCAATCTGCTAATAGTATTAATTTCATTTTAACGGCTATTGCCTTTAAAATGCTATCAATTTCAGAGAACAATGCTATCATCGTGCACGAGTACGTGTAAATAAAATTATCTGAATTGTCCCTAGGCCCAACCCATGTCATAAAATTCTACCTTTATGAATCAAAGGGATATTTCATATCCAGGGCCAAACAGAATATGCAGACTTGATAGTCTGGTCCGGTCCAATAAACACACCCCAAAACTTAAAAAATCACTCCACTACAAATCAACCACAGTTGTTTTTCTGGATCTGGATCTTCTCGGAGGGGCCAAGAGTTCAGTGAACCGGGATCCAGACTTGAGTCCAAAGAGCCGCCCTAATGGTCTCTGGACACAGGGTCCCTGCTTCTTATCTGCTCTCCGGCTCGTTCTTTCCATCTCAGCCCGGCCTAGCAGTGCCGTGTTGACACAGCAAAGCCCGCCTTTGGTTTTTGATTTTTTTTTCTGTCAAAGTGAGTCAAAAGACAGGCCGAGTGGGGGGGGGGGGTTTAACTGAGTTTATTTTCCTTCTGAAACCTGATACCCCCCCCCCCCTCTGCAGCCCATCCGGCCTCAGAAGCAGTCACATCCTAAGTAGGAGTACAAATACCACATCGTTTAAAAAGTACTCAATGCAGAAAACTCATGTTTTTTTATAGAATTTGATGTTTTATTATGAATTAAAACTCCAATATGACGGCCTACGAGTCCAGCTGAAATGATTGGACCAGTGAACACACAACAGTTTGGGTCTTTTCCACTTTCTAGAATGCAAAGGCAATATATTGATAGCTTGATATTAGGCTAGATATCGTCTTAAAATGTGGATATTGTAAAATTGTGACACTGCTATTTCATTTTCCTGGTTCTAAAAGCTGTATTACAGTAAAATCCTGTCATTGTCTGCTGTTCTGCCTTCAACCCCTTAGCCACACTATTGATTGTTATTTACTAAAATATGATGTGTGCAATATTTTGTTAAAGCACCAACTGCCCACCGTACAATATCGTCGCAATATCGACATCTAGGTATTTGGTCAGTCCGGTTCACGTTTATTGTTGCAGTAAAAAATCTTATCACATGGTATTAAAACACAAGGACAGATAAGGCAAGCAGGAAGAAAAACACAACATATGTACACTACCACTCATACCATAGACCAAAGTACTATGGGGGGGGGGGGGGGTAGAGATCCAGACCAGCCGGGAGAAAGAGAAATTACAATAAATACACAAAATATATCTATCATCGTACGGGACCTTCGTTATTAAGGATCAGGACTATCGTGATATTTGAGTTTCTCCACATCGGCCAGCTCTAAACACATGAGGAGTTTTGTGTGTAAAGTAACTAGTAACTAAAGTAACAGTAACTAAAGTAACTAGTAACTAAAGCTGTCAGATGAATGTCGTGAAGTAAAAAGTCCAATGTTTCTCTCTGAAATGTAGCAAATTCAAAGTAGAAAGTGGCATGAAGACAACCAACTGGAATACAGTACCTGAGTATTTGTACTTAAGTACAGTACACGAGTAATTGTACTTAGTTGCATTCCACCACTGCCTGTCATGCAGCTTTTTCTAAAAACACAGAATTCACAGAATTCTTGAACAGCTGACACAACAGCTGACAGTACCTTCCCGTAATGTGTATTTTTTTTTTTTTTTGCTATCAAGTACTTGACACAATTGTGTTGTTTGTGTCCTCTACTGTGTTTTATGGACGTGTTGATGTCCATCCGGGGAGACGTTTTACTAATTAAGTAGCCCGTCGGTGTAGTTCTGACGTAGTTCAACCTGAAGAAAAAGCCAGTTTTGCGTCAGAAGAGCGCCACCTGCTGCACCGAAGACATAATATCATATATAAGACATAATAGACATATAATAGACATAATCATCTATATAACCTCATAACTGTTGAGGAACTTAGAACACGGATTGGGATTGCAAATGAAATCAAATCACGCCATAAATAAAGTAGTGTAATTAGGAGACATTGGTGTTGACATCCATCCCAAAAAATATTCATTCAAATATTTCTTATTATTTCATGTATATTGTATAATGTATGTATGTATATTTCAGCTATATTTATATTCTGTGAGTTGTGACTGACGTTTTCTGCTGTAACACTGGAATTTCCCATTTTTCTTAGAAATCAACAATCTATCTATCTATCTATCTATCTATCTATCTATCTATCTATCTATCTATCTATCTATCTATCTATCTATCTACGTTTTTTCAGATGTGTGTGACAATGCCGACACAAGAGCAGAGTGAAAATTTAAAAAAAAAGTAGTTCAGCGCGGAGCTTTAGGAAAAGCTCTGTCAGCGGTTTTCTTCCACTAAGCCTCTCTGAAAACCCCCCCTTCCCCTCTGGCTCCTGCACCCACAGCGCTGTTGTGTAACTTTTTAAACACACACACACACACACTCTCTTTAACCATGTGGTGAGGAAACCCTTGGGGGGGGGGGGTGTGGTGGGGCGGTTAGAACAAGGGAAAGCTTATTTTTGAAAGTCGTCCACCACGGGACTCAATTAGCACTTCATCTAAAGACTGGGCCCGGGGTTGCTGCATGCCCCCCCCCCCCCCCACCCCCATCCCCCTACCCCCCTCTTCCTGTGTTTCCTGAGCAAAAGTTAAAGTGAGTTGGGTCTCTACACAGCGGCGGTCACGGCCAGCGCTGGAAGAACTACTTCAGATCCTATATATCAAATCCTCGCAGTTGTACCATTGTTATTGTCCCTTCATTTCTTATTGTCCCATCATTTTTTCTCATTTTAATGCTCTTTCACCATGGAAAAGTGGATCGGCTCGCTTTGTGCAAATGTTTTTGATTGAAAACAACATTGGTATATAGCCTACTGTAGTGTTCAAGCCCCCCCCCCCACCACACACACCTAAACACACACCGTCCCAGCATATAGCTATTGTAGTGTACAATTTCACACTAACATTCTCACTTGGAGCAAATTCAATAAAGGGGGGAAAAAAATACTTTTACGAGGGGGGGGGTTTCCGGTCTAGCTAGATCCGGTGGGTGTTGTAGAACTCGAACTGCGTCGGTTACAACACTATGGGAACGCATAGTGTCGTAACCGACACAGTGTCTCGTTCCCCTATCTCGGGGAACAAGGGTTACATACGTAACCCGAGACGTTACCCTATCTCGGGGAACAAGGGTTACATACGTAACCCGAGACGTTCCCCTATCTCGGGGAACAAGGGTTACATACGTAACCCGAGACATTCCCCTATCTCGGGGAACAAGGGTTACATTCGTAACCCGAGACGTTCCCCTATCTCGGGGAACAAGGGTTACATACGTAACCCGAGACGTTCCCCTATCTCGGGGAACAAGGGTTACATACGTAACCCGAGACATTCCCCTATCTCGGGGAACAAGGGTTACATTCGTAACCCGAGACGTTCCCCTATCTCGGGGAACAAGGGTTACATTCGTAACCCGAGACGTTCCCCTATCTCGGGGAACAAGGGTTACATACGTAACCCGAGACGTAACCCTTCGAGGGGAACTCGAACTGCGTCGGTTACGATACTATGGGAACGCATAGTGTCGTAACCGACGCAGTGTCTCGTTCCCCTATCTCGGGGAACAAGGGTTACATACGTAACCCGAGAAGTTCCCCTTCGAGGGGAACAAGGTTTACATACGTAACCCGAGAAGTTCCCCTTCGAGGGGAACAAGGGTTACATACGTAACCCGAGACGTTCCCCTATCTCGGGGAACAAGGGTTACATACGTAACCCGAGACGTACCCTTCGAAGGGAACTCGAACTGCGTCTGTTACGACACTATGGGAACGCCTATAGTGTCGTAACCGACGCAGTGTCTTGTTCCCTAGCTTGGGGAACAAGGGTTACAAACGTAACTCGGACGTTTTCTAACGTCACTAGTTGTTGCATTAGCATGTGTCAAAAAACTACAAAGTCTGCCAAGCCAAAAAGAACGTTAATCTGGTGGATGAAGTGGAAGGCCTGTAAAGTTTCATCGTGAAAATGTACTTATTAGTATTCAAAGGCTTTGTCTCCCATATGTCCGAGCTGCACTTGAACGTCTCAGATGACGACTGTGCTGACTCGTTTTTCTTCGCTCCAAAGTGGAAATTGTCCAAAAAAGACTGTGTGCAGGAGTCCGGACATTTTTAGCACATGCACGAGACTTATAATCTGAAATAACCAAGTTTAAAGGGACAGTTTGGGTCTTCTGAAGTGGGGCTGCATCAGTGTGTTGGACAGATGAAGACTCAGCAACTCCATAAATTATTTCTGCCATAGGAATGCAGTAATTAGACATGCCCTGCGGTTGAAGAACATCTCGGGTTACGTACGTAACCCTTGTTCCCCGTGATAGGGGAACAAGGGTTACATATGTAACCCTTGTTCCGCGAGGGTCATAAAAAAGTTATTGACCATCTTTCTTAAAAACTGGGAAAGGGAATTGATCAAATCTCTACTACCTGAGGCGTTCAAATGGATCATGTCATCAAGTGATTTATGACTAGAAGTCAACGTTGTACAGTACAAGCACTAAGTCCTTGAGTTTTTCCAGATCCTCCCACTCTGTGTTGTTTGGCTCCCTCCTTTGTTGCAGCCTGTCATGTGTTTGGCCCCCCTTATTGCGGCCTAGCTCAGCACTATGATGTGTGTTTGTGGGATTTGAGCCCTCTTCTCTCAGCCTTTTCAGCAGAAGTCTATTTTTTACCCACACCACTTGGCTGCAGGAAGTGTGTGTGTGTCCTCGCTGGGAGTAGATCAGTTGCTTTCTCTGCGGGTCGAGCCGACCTTTGACCCCCCCCTACACTCTGACCTGCCAACTGCACACACACATGGACTTCCTCACTCCCCCCCCACACACACACAATGCCTTTGTTCACTCATCAGGGATCACAACCTCTCATTTACAGGGGGGTGTAGGGGGGTATTCTAGTCTCTGCTGCCCTCATTTAGCCTGCAAGGGTGCATTACAGGTTGTTGTCCCTGATGTAACCCCCCCCCCCCCCCCACCCTTCACATACCTTGCCATGGCTCCCATGATTCACAGGGGTATAACGGAGGGCAATTAGCTCGGATTTAACCTTATCACGAAAGCTGTAGCGTCCATTAGCTTGGAGAGCTAGCCTTTACTGACAGCAGCACAGGCAGTTAACCAGCAAGGGGGTAGATCCTCAATCTGATTGGCTACACTTAGTTAGGTCAAAGACCCTCTAAGGGTAAGGGTTAGGGTAAGAATACCAGGTTAAGCCAATCAGAGGCCGAATAAGGCCGAATAAGGTGGGCCACGAGGCATGTCCTTTGACGTCGACACGTCTAGTGGATCCAATCTAGCATCTACCTAAAGTTGCCAAAGTTGTTTGCTTATTTGTGTCCCAAGTGTGATTTCAGCACTCTGTGGATTACTCCTCATGTTGCCATGAACTTTGCACATTGTTGTCATGCGCATCACAATGAGCGTGGAGTAAGGTTACCGGACTCCTCTGAATGTTGTGCGACAAAAGTGTTGGTTGCGAGTGCTACGATGGCCCTGACACATGCATGAAAAGCAAATCTAATGGGAAGCATTGCTAATGTTAGCAGGCTGGGCTAACTAGCTTCCACTTTTGTCCAGTTGAAGATAGCGTGCTTGGCGTGCTAGCTTCCAGTGGATTCCAGTGGAAGTCAAATATGGAGTCGTGGAGTCCTTCTAAATGACGAATGCTAACAGTTTATAGCTAACCCTTTGTCCGAAAAAGTTGTAATTCTCTTGACAGATGGAATAATATTGGCAATAGCTTCAGCATCTTTACAGCTTATATTTCCTTACACAAAAACAGGAGATTTTACATTTCACTTTAGATGGTAATTTATTGTTACAAAATCCACACTTGGCACAGGATGCATCTTTTTAGCTGCATGCAATCTTTGGGAGTCGGAGGTAATCAGTGTGTTTTTTTGTGTGCGTCTGTAGTTGTGTAATGACCTGGCAGGGAGAAAGCACAGCTTTATCTGATAAGCTGCATCACTCCATACCTTCCCCCCTCTTGCTTCACTCACAAAATCCTCAATCCTCCCTTTGAGAGCAGCTGCAGCAGGTGAGCCAGAGGTGCCGTTAGGCTGCCAAAATACCGGGTCAACAATGGAGTCCTTCACCGAAAAGCCTGGGGCGGAGACGCAGGGTACGGCACCGGCACGTGGAGCTGAGCTACAGACAGCGCTGGAATGGTGTAAACTAGCATGTTATGGCTGCAGCAGCACTTTGATAAGCACCAGGACGTCTGTGCAGCTTTATAACATTGCAGCTTTATTCAAAATGGGTCATAAAAATATAATCAGAAAGCTCAATCAGGCGTAAAAACACCACATGCCAAACAAACTACCTGACCAATGCCTTTCGAGTCACTGACAGATCGCAGACGCATTTCCTTGATGTAAAATTGTTGTGTTTTTAATGGCTCGTTGGTCTTTGGCAGTGCTTCTCAATTATTGTCTGTTACGCCCCCCCTAGCAAGAAGAAAACTATTCGCGCCCCCCCACTCCCCACCGGGACTCGATGGTTTACTGGAGTAGCCTTCACAAAGCGGGATGACTGTCTTCCCATCGACCTGCAACTTGGCGTTTTTCTGGGTGGAAATTTCAACATTTTGCTGTTCTTTTTTCTACACTTTTCTAGTTGTTTTTGTCAATTTTTTTCCTTTTTTTTGTCACTTTTGACGTATTTTTTAACTATGTTTTCGTCAATTTTTAACAATTTTTTTCCTTTTTTTTGTCACTTTTGACGTATTTTTTAACTATGTTTTTGTCAATTTTTAACAATTATTTTCCTTTTTTTGTCACTTTTGACGTATTTTTTAACGATGTTTTCGTCCATTTTTTTTTCCTTTTTTTTGTCACTTTTGACGTATTTTTTAACTATGTTTTCGTCTTAACAATTTTTTGACGCTTTTTCATTTTTTCGTCATTTTTTTCAGATTTTGTTGTCACTTTTCAGCATTTAAAATATTTTTATTGTTGATTTTTTGCTGTTCTTTTTTCTACAATTTTCTAGTTGTTTTTGTCAATTGTATTCAAAAATTTTTCACTTTTGACATTTTTAACAATTTTTTTCATTTTTTTTGTCACTTTTGCCGTATTTTTTAACCATGTTTTTGTCAATTTTAATTTTTGTTCCGTTTTTTTTTGTCACTTTTGCCGTATTTTTTAACTATGTTTTCGTCAATTTTTAACAATTTTTTGACGCTTTTTCATTTTTTCGTCATTTTTTTCAGATTTTGTTGGTCACTTTTTCAGCATTTAAAAAATTTTTTTGTTGATTTTTTGCTGTTCTTTTTTCAAAAATTTCCTAGTTGTTTTTGTCAATTTTATTCAAATTTTTTGGTCACTTTTGACATATTTTAATCTATGTTTTCGTCAATTTTTAACAATTTTTAACAATTTTTTTGACGCTTTTTCATTTTTTCGTCATTTTTTCAGATTTTGTTGGTCACTTTTTCAGCATTTAAAAATATTTTTATTGTTGATTTTTGCTGTTCTTTTTCAAAAATTTCCTAGTTGTTTTTGTCAATTTTATTCAAATTTTTTGGTCACTTTTGACATATTTTTAATCTATGTTTTCGTCAATTTTAACAATTTTTTTGACGTTTTTTTTTCATTTTTTTGTCAATTTTTTCAGATTTTGTTGGTCACTTTTTCAGCATTTAAAAAACATTTTTATTGTTTATTTTTTGCTGCTTTTTTTTTCATTTCTCATTTTTTTTTTATGTTCTTTTGTCATAGTTCTGGTCAATTTGACCCGAATTCCCTCTTCTTTAACCCTCGTCTTGTCTTCCCATCGACCTGCAACTTTGTGTTTTTCCGGTTGAAATTTCAACATTTTGCTGTTCTGTTTTCTACACTTTTCTAGTTGTTTTTGTCAATTTTATTCAAATTTTTTGTCACTTTTGACGTAATTTTTAACCATGTTTTTGTCAGTTTTTTGACGCATTTTTCCCTTTTTTGGTTAATTTTTTTTCAGATTTTGTTGGTCACTTTTCAACATTTAAAAAAAACAATTGTGATTTTTTCCTGCTTTTTTTTTTTTTTTCATTTCTCATTTTTTTGTCACAGTTCTGGTCGATTTGACCCATGACAACAGGAGGGTAAGTCTGATATTAGTACTCAGAGGTGCTGTGCTTCCACTGGGTCAATCGCCCACTCACGGTCTAATAACCACAATGTCTGCCCCCCCCCCGACTCACATCGGGGGGTCTATACTTAACACCTAATTGGAATTAAAACCACCACTGCAATGATAGAACAAAATAGGAAAACTAGATGTGGACTATTACATGTCGTAATATAGATCTCAGTCCTAGTAAACCATGTGATATCAGATAATCAATCACTGATCTGTTTATGTCTTACTGAAACATGGGGGGGGGGGGGGTGTTGCAGCCATGTTTGATTGAAGCCTGACATATTAATTAATCCCAAACCTAAACTAAATTCTAACTCATTTGAAAGCCTTGTTCCGAATCTTCAACATCCATCATGGAAAACCGATTCCTGTTGTTATTTACCGAGCTCCAGGACCAGATTCTGAAGGGGTTTTCTTTTGCACATGAGCTTGTGAAGATGGACCACGGGGGGGGGGGGCTTCTTGCCAGTAGGACCAGTAAACATCAACGAGATGAAATGAAGACAATTTGCAGGACCAGAATCTCCTTTTCAACCATGGAAACTAACAAGTACACAAATTGTCTTGGGTTGTTTTCTTTGCTGCGTGGGTGCTTGCGTCAGTTGACATTTTCGAGGGGAACCACATAAGCTTCTCTAGACCACACTTACCCAGAAACCCCCTCTGGGGGCACGCAAAGACAGGAGACGTGGCATGGCATGGACTTCTACCCCCCACATGTCAATCCCCTATGTCAGTGATCATCAACTGGCGGCCCGCAGGCCGAATGTGGAAAATATGTAGGCCTATTCTACACTATTAAAGCAACTAAAAGCAGCAACAACTGAGTCTCTTCTCAGTAATCACCACCATTTATGACTCTATTTAGGCTACACCCCAAAATCAAACTACTCTCTCTTGATCAGTTAAGTTCGAGTAATAACGCCACTTGCGTGAGAGTAGGCAGATTTCAGTGCAGCGATTTTCTCTGACGCGCCTCTGACTGCTCAGGATATGAAATCTTAAAATTTGAATGTTTAGTGTGGTGGTGACGGCGCAGATTGTATTGTTTTGCAACAGCAACAGTTTCGTTGCAAATTAGGCATACATGGTGAGGCATTACGGAAGGTTGGCATGATAAATGCGTACTGTTCAGTCCAGTCATCATTGAAGGACCTGTTTTCAATATCAACTTCGCGTTTCATAGCCTTTGAGAGTGCCATTTTACCTCTGTTAAGAGACCCTTTCCTGTCACTTCAAGAACTGACTTAATTGAGTTGAGGCAAAATATCTCTCACCCCTGGTGGTTGTCTGTGGTATAGGTGATAGGAACCTGACTCATAAAGGCCTTCAGTTTTGTAATGAAATGGAAAAAGTATTAACAATAAACATCAATCATAATGTTATACCAAAATTTGATTTTTTATTTAATTTTTATTTAAGGGTCCGGCCCCCAAGGAGACTGTCTGGTAAGATTCTGGCCCTCTGTCAAATATAGTTGATGACCCCTGCCCTATGTCTTCCCTGCCTCCTTTTGTTCTACTACCAAACCCCAAATTTCCAAAACAATACAAAGTAACGTAGAGTTTGATTCATATAAAAGACGTTTTCGAGGAGGTTGGGCAGCTCTGAAGAAACCTGTGTTCACAGAGTTTTTTTTGCAAATAGCATTTCCTTGGAAGCAACTGTAGTCAGGAAGTTATTTTTTTCTTCAGCCTGGACCCTGATCCAAAGCTCATTAGATCGTCTGTCACCTCTTCACCTCTCCGTTCATTTCAATAAAATGTCTAGGAATCCTCCCAAACCAGAGTCGGTTGGCTCTCACACTCCCGATCCCTTGGGCGTCCTCTGTCATGGAGCACCATTTAGTGTACCCCTTACCCCCCAGTCCTCGTCCTCCCTCAGGTCTTTAGTCAGTGCGGGCTGGCGCTCTGACAGACTCCGGCAGACCGTCTGGCAGAGCTGGAACCACGGGACGGAGTGATCCAGACTACTGGATCGGCTCGTGGGCTAGCACGTGTGTGTGGTTCTTTAACTCCGTCCCCCCAAAGGGACGTCTAAGTGCCGTTAGAGGTCGGCTCGGCTTGTCCATCAAACCCGACCGCAGCGTTGACTGTTAAGTCTTAGCCTGAGAACTCCAGCTGACAGTTAGTTAAAGTAGTCCCTGGTGCCTGGGGGGTGGGGGGGTGGAGGCAGACAGCCAGCACTCAGCAAAACAATACGCCAGACCCCCCATCCGTAGAGGTTCACGGTCCAGATCCATGAAAAACAAACGCAATCTGGGAATACGCTTCCTTCAAAACGCAATTGAGAATGCAGTCGATGCCTATACCATACACTAGAAGACTAAAAAAAAGACTTTTAAAAGACGGACACCATCTTACATCTGAAGACAATCTGTCATAATGTCACTAAGTCATTGGTCACAGACTAGAACCTGTTGCTGCCAAGACTTAAAATTGACCGTAATATCAAATGCGTTTGATTTTGTCAGAACGTCGAGACGGAAGACCTGGACTGAGATCTACGACCACCTCACACCAAGCTCGAGACGCCTCGTCCCCTCGTCCCCAACTCTTAACCCTCTGAGCCCGAGACACTCGCCCACGAGTAAAAAAGTACCTCTGGTTCATAGTTTATAACTTTTGAACCATACAAGCCATTTACTCACTTTCGGTTTCGTTTAAATCCTGACGTTTTCGGCTTACGGAGGTCTCTTCCGGGTCTTTCTAGCCTCTACAGGGGGTTTTCTATCCAGCCTGGACTTCAGCCTCTTTGGGCTTTAATCCATACTGTTATATCCAAGATTGATCCACTTTATGTCCTAATTCATCGCGTTTGGCTCATTTCTGCGCTGGCTCGCTCCTCCGTCTCTCTCTCTGTCTGTCCCGTCTATTGTTTCGGAAGTCACAGCCCATATATGGGATATAGGCACCCCTCTTGTATGGAAGCCAGAGGGGACAAAAAGGCTATAACTCTATGGAAGGCCAAATATGCACTATGTAGACACATAGTTGCTTGTATAACATTGCTGTGGGTGTAATATCAATAATATGACATTATTATGTTAATGGCTACTACTAAATGTCATGAGAGCAAAGCGTCTTGACTTTTTTGGAAAAATGCATGTATTTTGTCAACTGATAAGTTATATGATTATTTCTTCACAGTGTGACTCCCAAGACATATGAGAAGTGTTTTTTAGGTTTTACTTATATGTCTGTGATATCAATACATATCTGGAAGATTCATTTATTTATTTATTTATTTATTTATCTTTAAGGACCTACAACCATTTTAACATGCAAAGGACCTCACTGCAACCCAAATATTCCAATACACAGTTTGTCCTAAAAAAAAAATGATGTTGATATCTGACTGTAGACAACAGGGTTGATGTTTTTATTATAAAATAAACCCAGACCGAAATTAACTGTAAAAATGGCCTCAGGGCCAGAGGTTAACAAGACTCGGAGATTTGTCGGGACCGTGGAATCGCTCGACAAGTAGTCCAGGTCGACGTTAGACGTACGGGAAGATAAGATTTGGAAGATCGGGCTGCCGTGTCACACGCACACACATCATGTGATCATCGTCAAATCTTGCCAGAAAATTCGAAAATGGCCTCTCTGCCTTCCATGAAAATCTGGCCCACTTGTTCTACCCTTTC
>NW_022603439.1:0-24558 GCF_008692095.1 Etheostoma spectabile
AGGTGAGGTTCTGAAAAGACATGGCTTTTATTTCATTGTTTGCATTCATATCTTTCTTCTAAAGCCTTTTCAAATGACAATTGCCAGTTGGTACCAAATACATAGTTCTTACGTTAAAAGCATAAGTCTGGTTCCACTGGGGATTGAACCCAGGACCTTCTGCGTGTAAAGCAGACTGATAACTACTACACTATGGAACCTCTGTAATACTGTTATTTTTAACATAATCAGAACCAACTGTAAAAAATGGATGGAGGTCAGGTTCTAAGAAGTGAAAAACCCATGCAAGAGCATTGAAGAAGTCTTTCAGATAGACATATGTCTTTGGAGCATGTTTTTTGATTTGTCGAGTATAGTTCACTCCAATTTTAAGACTTTTCAAGGGACGCTGCCAGTATAACAGGACATAGTTCTTACTTTAAACCTTAAATTTGTTCCAGTGGGGATTGAACCCAGGACCTTCTGCGTGTAAAGCAGATGTGATAACTACTACACTACGAACCTCTGTGACATGCCTTTCTTTACATAACCTGCTAAAATGTGACCTGAACAATAGACTGTAGAATTAGCTGTACTGTAGCTCCGGTTCTGAAAAGTGAAAACAATGCACGTGAAACGAAGTGAGGATTCTTTTCAGCACTGTAGCCAGGCTGACAGATGGTCACAGCTCTATTGAGCCAAGTATTCCCATAGCTCTTATAGTAACGACTTTATGAGATTCGTCAATGATAAAATTACAACTATTAGGAGCAAAATTCACCAAGACCTGCCTTTAACTGGCTCACTGACTTATCTCTAAAGTCAGGAAACCCTAGAAACATCATAAAACCAGATACGTGTTTTGACTGCTTTGCTTGATCTTTATCAATTTAATTCATTTATTTCTTCATCTAACCAATCAACCTGCCTCTTAGATCCCATCCCGACTAGGCTACTTAAAGAAGTTGACCATTAGTCAACACTTCTCTACTAGATATAACCATCTGTCTTTATTAACAGGCTATGTACCACAGCACTTTAAAGTAGCAGTAATTAACCTCTTCTGAAAAAGCCCAACCTTGATCCAGATTTTATAGCCAACTATAGACCTATATCCAACCTTCCTTTCTCTCTAAGATTCTATAGAAAAAGCAGTCGCCAAACAGCTGTGGGACTTTCACAGCTTATTTGAGATTTTTCAGTCAGGATTTAGAGTTAATCATAGCACAGAGACAGCTTTGAAAAATTACTAATGACCTCCTAATTGCATCAGACACAGGACTTATCTCTGTATTGGTGTTATTAGATCTTAGTCTGCATTTGATACCATCGACCATCTTATCTTATTATAGAGATTGGAACATTTATTGGCATAAGGCCTGCCTTTAAGCTGGTTTTAAGTGTTATTTATCAAATCGATCTCAATTTGTGGTCCAAGATTGTTGAGCTCAACGGCTCACAACATTATGATTGCAGCCTTCACAGGAAGAACAATTAGTCAGAAAGAAATAGCAACATTATAATTAGCCTGCCCTGCAGGGAAGCACACCAGCTTACAAATTACCACATTGTCTAGCTAGCAAACCAGGTATTACACTGTTTTCAAAGAGCACTTTTGCGGTTTGTTTTACTTCGGTTGCTAAGCAACCCAGGCGCGGTATCATGCAGTAAATACCTTTAACTGTCTATGGCAAATACGATGTTTCATAAAAACGTAAAAACATGCAGGGCTATACATAACCTTATGTCTGCACTAAATAACCAAAACAGTGGCATTAAGATGGAATTTTAAGGTGTGTAAGTCCTGACCATTCCCTGACCGTGAATTTAACCTGGGCCACAGCGGTGAGAACGCTGAATCCTAACCACTTGACCATCAGGGAGTCACATGTATCAAGTTTATCTTGGAGATGTGAGTTTCGTTTTCACGTACTGGAATGACACCTATTGTTTTATGAGAGGAATGACTCCTGGCTAGAGCTTCAGAAGGCAGGACATGACAGATTACCCTGTCACATAGTCAGTTTGTATTCTTAAATACCAAGTCTCTTGCTGTTCCTTGACTAGTTGCCACCCCTGCTTTGCATCGCTCCAGGTAGTAGAAAGCAATCTGTTATGCACCGTTGCATTGCACTAAAATGTCAAATTTTGACCTGATCCAAAATGACTTATTTGACACTCACATACATTGATTTTCAGTTAAAAATGTTGGTTAGGGTTTAGTTACTGCTTGAAAAAATGAAAAGAATTGTTATTGAGATGGAGGCAGATGAAGGTTTTATGACCCATCAATGATGTCATACTCCACTGTCGGGGGTTTGATTTAAAGGGAATGGAACTCTTTAAAAGTGTTTGGGGTTCTAGCGTTAAACTAATGAGGAAGAATCTGGACTAATCTAAATCAACCAAAAACAAGTCCAGGAACTCACTCTTTCAAATGTTACACCTGAGTCTCTCAGTCCTGACCATTCCCTGACCGGGAATTGAACCCGGGCCACGGCGCTGAGATCGCCTAATTTCTAGCCACTAGACCATCAAGGAGTCACATCCACCAGATTTATTTTTGTAGATGTTTTCCTTTGTGTTTAATTTAGCACCTTCTCATCTTTTCTCTCATTTCCTCTTTTTTTTCCTCCTTTTTCCTCTCTTCCTTTTCCTCTTTTTCCTTCTTCCCTCCCTCTTCCCCTTTTTCATCTTCTTCCCCCCCCATGAGACTATTGCCTCCCCAGCTTTGGCGCAATGGATAACTGTCTGATTACAGATCAGAAGATTATAGGTTTGACTCTTTTTAGCTCGTAGTGCTCTTTAGCGACTAAATCCCTTCTTCGTCATTTCCAACTTTACCCCCCCCCCCCCGGACAAACTCTACAAGAAAATGTACATCTTTAATAGCCAATTGATGAGTAATTATTGTTTCAAAATGTGTGTAAATTCATCTAAGCCACTAAGTTCAGTCAACTACAGCAATAATAAAGCTCTTGTTGATGGTTTTCTGTTTTTGCTTGCTAATCATTTTTCCTTGAAAATAAATGTGTCCCTGAAGACAGAATCAGCCGTGCTAGATAAACCATCCATAAAATTTTCATTTCTTAGTCAACAATCAGGGAAAGCGGGAAAATATCAGTAGAGTTGATATTCAGAGTTCCCACTATGCTTTCACAATAACAATGCCCTACTGCCCTACTGCTACTAAGTGGCCATGATCGTATAGTGGTTAGTACTCTGTGTTGTGGCTGCAGCAACCCCGGTTCCAATCCTGGTCACGGCAACTTTGTAAAGCTAGTTCTCTGTTATGCCTCCAAATTGTTCCATCCTCTGCTCATTTTACATTGAGAGAAACTGCAAAGCAGGGGGGGCCAACTAGTTAAGGAACAGCAAGAGACTTGGTATTTAAGAGTATAACTGACTATGTGACAGATGTGTAATCTGTCATGTCCTGCCTTCTGAAGCTCTAGCCAGCGCCATTCCTCGCCTAAAACAATGAGTCATTCCAGTAAGTGAAAAGAAAACTCACATCTACAAAGATAAATTTGATGGATGTGACTCCCTGATGGTCTAGTGGCTAGGATTTGGCGCTCTCACTGCCACTGCCCGGGTTCAGTTCTCGGTCAGGGAATGGTCAGGACTTGAAAGATTCAGGTGTGATGTTTGAAAGAATTTAGATTTGTCAAATTCTTCCTCATTAGAACCCCAACACTTTTAAAGATGACCATTTCCTTTAAAGCAGACCCCCGACAGCGGATGTGTCTTTTTGTCATCATTGATGTGTCATAAACACTTCATCTGCCTCTATCTCAATAACAATTCTTTTCTTTTTTTCAAACAGTAACTTGTAATGGAAAATTACATTTAACCAATGATTTTCATATCAATTATTCATAATAGGATCTCAAATGTTCCTCAGAGTATATGACTTCTGTATGTCATCTGTGTGTTTCTCCTTGTAGAGACAACTGGGTTTGTTATGATGACTCCACACACCATTTCCTTGAAGAACAGATGACGTGAAACTGACAGAAACAGTTGTCTAAAGCTGTGTTTATCATAGTTGATCCTAGTTCGAGACCATAGCCTATCCAAGAGACAAGATGTCCTTTTTCAGCTAAGATAGAATGACCGGTCAAGAAACTTGAAAGTGGCAGATTCAGAAAAATGTAAGAGCTCCAACTGTCTGCCTGAGGTCCACTTTCAGATTAAACCGTTTTCCAAACAAGGGATGTTTTTTTCCTCTGGGGCACTAGATATAAAGAAGTTTATTATACTGATTGTATTCACCAGAACTGTGGTCACTCTGTAACTCTGTTCATTGTGAAAGCTGTTCTTGTCATCAATGGTTTTCTTGAGAAAACATTAAACCTTTCACCGAATACCAAACCTGTAATTCAGTTTGCAGACTGTCTTTATTCAGTTTCAATAGAAGTCTCACTTCAAACCAAATTCCTCCTTCGCTGTACGAGAAACTTCCACAACAAACTTGGCGTTGTCGGCAGGATTTCAAGGAGGGATCAGATCGGACTTGCTGGTGACTGATGAGGGCATGCATCCAGGATCTGATGATCACCTGCCCCTAAACCCTCGCCAAACCATCTTTGAGAGACAGAGGGACAGAAACCACAGAGGGCTCTGCTGATTCCACTCTGAAATCCAAAAAAAAAGAAGAAGCAATTTCTAACAGCGGGGTAAGTTAATTTCAATTCTACTGAATAGATGATTTAATTTGGACATTGAGACGTTTTGCTTCGTGAGACCAGTACTGACTGTGATTGGCTGGAATTTGGTGAAAAAATTTTCTGTTTTAAATCCTGGGGTTGTACAAAACGGAAATAAAGGTTAGGTTCTTTGTTGCATCCAGTCTGTTATGTATAACAATAAAAGCGCAATTGACATTCCATCCACAATACGGGCAAGTCGGGGTTGATAGATAGATTTTAAAATCCACACAGATAACAGTCATCATAGCTGTTTATCAGATTTTCAGAGAAAACATATATCACAGATAAACAGTCATAGCAGCAGGATTTCCGCAAAGTTTACCGAGATTAAATTGGGCTGTATAGCAACAATTATACAAAAAAGAAGTTACCTGTGTTGCTATGGGTAACAAGAGTTCACAGTCACACGTTTCCTTGGGGGCCCGTAGTGGATGAATGGTAAAACATTTGGCCCTGGCTGCATAGAATGCTGCCATATTGAGCGACAAAATGGGTGTCCTGAAAAAAAGTTCTTTAACTCTACCTCCCACACCTCTTTTTGTTGTTTCTTGTTCTTTTTCTAACTTCGTTCGGTGTTTCACTATGGGAATCGACCAACTATGGAAGCTCCAATGACACCACGTCTGTCCGTGACAGACAGGTCAAACTGTGCTGGGGCCACGCCCCTCACATATCACAGTCGACCGCTCCTTACAAATCATTCTTGCTTTCTTCCGTGAAAACTATACTAAGCTCCCTCAGCGCTTCTGGGCTAGTTTGGTTGGTTATCTGCTAAACAGTTCACAGACGGACCGTTAAGCCAACGTCGCCGAACGCAGTTTCCCGACTCAGTCTGGATTTGCTGAGTAAGTACTTCGATTGAAGTTTTCACCTGTAATTACACAGTTAAACAGTGTCCGCGTCACGGCGAACTGTCTTTTTCTGCCGGCTAGTCGGTATTTGCTTATCGGCTGCTAGCGTGTAACTCTTATACCACTCAACAGAGTTGAGTACAGCTGCCACAGTGGAGATCTGCTGGATTTTTGTACCATAGAGGAATGGAGGAGGCCAGGACCCGGAGCAGTGGACCAACCAGGTCCCCGAGGACCAGCAGCAGGCCCAGTCTCTGGTACCAGCCATGTTCAGGTCAGTGTTCAGGACACAACAACCAGTCTAAACTAAGAAGCCGTTTCACAAGACTAGATAGTGGATTAGGCGGGGGTTTTCCAGGGTTTCTGGATGTAATACAGAGGCTAACAGCTAGCCTGCTCCTGACCAGGCTAACAGCCAGGCTAACAGCTAGCCTGCTCCTGACCAGGCTAACAGCCAGGATTTATAATCCTGCAGTCTTTGTTCACTCAGCGGTGCTTTTTACCTTCTAATTGTTATAATTAGCCTGCATTAATATACAACAGGAGCATTCTGCTGTTCATTTAGTCCTTATATTTTTTTAACATTGTGATCATTATTTAAATAAATATCCATGTGACAGTCATCTGTGCTGTTACGTGGCCTCTATGATTACTAACAAACTGCTGGTCATATTGTTGTTAGAAGTCTGGTGAGTATAGTATGACAGTTGCTGAGATCATTAGAAAAGGCTGATACAGTGCTAAATGTCAGTGATAAAGGATATATATAACGTCCTCTGCAGTTTTAAAAACAGTAGTTAGTCCTACACTTAGACTAGGCAACACAGGCTCTGATTTCTTAATTTAATGATCATATGCATATTGTGTTGAGATATTTCTTTTGTTGTGTTGAACGGAGGTTCAGTTGAAAACCCAAGAAACACAAAGCTAAAAGCTAAAATATATGTACTGCTTGAAATATAACTCACAGCTAAAATATATGTGTTTGCTTGATGTATAACTCTCACCTAAAATATATGTTTTTTTTTAAATATAATTCACAGTCAAATATATACTGCTTAAAGTGTGCCATGTGACCCATTAATGAATTGTTTTGATGAAAGTATGAACTACATATTAGAAACAGCTAAAACTAAAAACTTATATTCGTTAGGTGTGACCTTTGTCACACTTTTAAGTGTGCTAAGGGTCACTTACTGTAACAGTGGAACTGGTCTGAACTGGTCATCTGCTGTGGCCACCTGTGTGATAACGTAGTGGTGGAATTACCCTGTTTTACAGAAGGGAGGGGTTTTTAAGCCTTGACTTTTAGTATAAATATGAGTTGATGTGGCCACTTCTTCAGCGAAAGCATACCCACTTATCCGGTTTTATCTAGTCTTGATTTTTGATACTCTTTGCTTTTGGGCAGAAAGGAAGGGAATATTTCCTTTTTTTTGTACTTGTTTTTTGATTATTCACTAAATAATAAAACCACCTGAGCTTGTTGTGAGCTAGGGGACCAAAAGACTTGTATTGCTTGATTTTAGTCATTTAATTCTCTCTCTCTCACACCTCGGCTTTCCGAGGGTAGAAGTTTCCCTCTCATGAGGGCAGTTAAGACTCCTCTTTAACCACCTGGGCGAGTTGCAGCCCGGCGGGGATCGACATGACAGTCAGACCTCCTGTTATCTCCTAGTGGGAGTGCATCCCCATCCGCTCTGCCGGTCAGAGCCACCGAGCGCTTAGCCTCTCGGACCGGCGACCAACGAAGCTAGCGGGCGTCCTTGAGAAGGAGGGGACCTCCGGTGACCCTGGGAGGAATGGTTCCTAACCGTGAGTACTAAGAAAAATCATTGGTTGTAAAGATCCCCTCGGGCAGTGCTTAAAATATACAGGGTGACAAGAGCCCGTTAGTGGGGGACGTCTGGGGTAAAAATCTGAAAAGGCCTCTTGCCTCGCTCCGGTTTCCCTGATCCGGCGGGGGCCCTTTAAACTTAGCAAGGTGTGTGGTTGTCTCTAAGTAAAAAGAACTAAAACTAATTAAACTAAAAGTAATAATTACTAATTCATTTTAAAAAGTGTTAAATTAGCGAATCACTGTGTGTGGATCGAAAATCTAGCATTTATACAATCAGGGAAGTATCAAAGTAACTCCTTTAATATAGGCCTAACCATCCGCCCCGCTGATAGTAACGGGTGTTATTATACGGCAGAAGCGGCATAGTAGGGACGGGGTTTACTGAGGGGAAGGTATAAAAGGAGTAGACCTCAACCAAACGAGAGCGATACGACACCTCAGTACTGTCACACACACGTTCGACATGGCGCCCAACGTGGGGCAGTGTTGGGAACTGTAACGCAAAGTTAAAGTGATTAACTAGAAGTGGCAAAAAGGTCAATACTGCCCAGAGGCTCGAACACACTGCCATAGATGGTGCGTTCAAAACGCTTTAGAACTTGAGATTGAAGTAGCGCGCCGCGCAACTATACTGAATAACTTGGCAAAGCGCCATAGGTATAGAAGCTACAGCCCCTAGGAACAATAGGCACACCGAGGCTTTCTACGTACCGGCTTAAATAGATCGATCACGGGGTAAGCCCTACTAATTACGACAGGGTTAGGTGAAGTAGTTAACCAAGACGAAAACAACGTGAACATCGATAGTAATAAAGTAGGACTCAAATAGACGGTAGGGGAATTTTGTTGAAAGGGAAATCCAAAAGAGCAAAGTACCGAATAAGCCCCCCGAGTATGGCAGCTGCAGACGCCTACGCCGCTTCTGTATTTGAGGACACGGATCATGAGGAAAATGGAACACAAATAGACCATAATCTGAGATCCACCCAGCCTTAGGCATGTCAGAAAGTTTAATAAACCTAGGTAGTGGAACAATAAGATACTTTCATGGTGATATTAGAAAGTGTGACCCATACCCAGGAAAATTAAAAATGATTTCATGGTTCAACCCAGCGAATAGGTTACTGGACCATGCAGGAGGAGTAGCAGCGGCGTTAAAAAGAAATTCCCTAAGTCATGTGACTGGGACCCTCTGCGCCACTGCCAGATGGAACAATAGTTCAACAAACTCATAAAGACCACGGAGTCTATGGAGAAGTGATACACTGCTGTTATAGTGGAAAAAATGACGCAAGCAGGTTAGTGTCCACTTTCTATGATAAGAATGATGAATTGTACCTCTTTAGAATATTACAAGAGGGAGTAATAAAAGCCAAACATCCATACAGGGTGATTACCCTGTTTGGTGATGGGATTTTCAAGTACTCAACACGAGACAGTGTAGCAGCACTTGCTAAGATATTAAAAATGCACCGAAGCTGTGAATGGGTGGTCTGTTGTTCAAACAGGCAATGGGAGAAATAGAAAGGGCTCTGTTGCAATCAGAGAACCTGTACCCCGATCTGTTTATGTCTCCGGACCACAAAGTCCACATGCCAAGGTCAGGAGTATAGTATACATACCACACTGTACCAGAGAGCAAGGCGTCTCTGGCTACTTAGGAGAAGGACTGAGAAACAGTACTCTAGGGATTCAGTGTGGAGAACAGATGGAACAGAGCAGCCCCGCTACCTCAGGAGCAGTCCCAGATTCACCGAGGGGATCCTCGGGTTTAGAAAACCAAGAGAGAGTAATACCTGCTAACCCAGATGAGGGCATCAGGCAGGATTCAGTGGTGCGGATAGTGAGGGGAGATACCCCCGACTGTGTTGGTACCTTTGTGCACACCTCAGAATGTCTTAAAACACACATGAGGAAATCTCCACTACCAGACTATGAACAAGAAGTAGTAGACTGGATTGGGGGAGGGTATCTCCAGGAGGTACTCTCTCTACCCCCATGTAGATATGGGAACTACCAGAGATTGGAATGCTTAAGTGAAGCACAAGGCATAGGATATCGCGCGGTGTATAAACCTGCAAATAGGGGAGAATTTATTAGGGCAATACACCCCCTGGTCAATTCAGCGCGGGCTGGAGAAGTAATGACAATAAACCTAAGAGGAAGGGACAGGGGAGACCCCCCCCCAGGTCCTCCTCACATGGATTAAAGATATACTCCCGTTGTTCGGGGGAATGACATTTCACATTGTACTACCCGCTGATCAGGAAGGTGATGAATTAACCGCACCTGAAATATAGATGAGATGATGAAACTCAGAGTCAGAAAAAGATGAGGAGATTCACAGGAGGATGATTACCACACAGATGTGAAGAAGAATCAGAGGAGGAGGAGGGCGGGGATGGTCAGAGGAATCTGCCCCCTGTGCTTCCCCCTATTACTAATTTTTGAGAAATCCTCCAACAGTCAGCTTTAGGGACCAGTCTACGCAGTCACCCGTGTACACACCCTTCCCACCTTGGGGTCATAGGATACGGGAGTAATAGACCCCAAAGAGGGCATCCAAGAAACAGTTCAAAGATTTAGCCCCCTTAACCCGCAAAGCAGTACACCAAGCACCCCTAGACCAAAAAGAGCGAGGCACGGTCCTTGCTCCTGCCAGCTAGGCTAAAAAACCCACAGACAGGCGTGATAGGCCTCACTAGGACCATAAGCGCGCTAGACCTGGGTCATAGGGAGGGCTCTCCTGATGCAAATAGCACCTCACCTCCTATTGGTGCTCAAAGAGAGCACAAAAGAAAAACCAATAGACCCGTAATAGAATCTGACGAGGAGGATGACCTCCCATCACTTACCCCACCAAGGGAGAGAAGCAAAAGGTAGTAGGGAAAATATTTACTCCAGGCCTATACATACCGGGTGACTATTCCTCAACCGAGGAGCATTCTCACTCCTATTAGGGACCGAGCCAGGGGACCCCAGACCATGGTTCCCCTAGGCCGGCACCTGATGAGGAGGGTCACCATTTTTGACCAGCCATTACCCAAGAAAACCGCTAGGGGCAAATTGGGGAGAAATACTAAGCCAATGTCAAACACAAAGTACAACCCAGACAAGTACCCGTGCAGTGCACCTACCTACTGGACTGAGGGTGATTGGTACAACCCCAGACTCTATGAGGATGGGAGTACGACTCAGACTGGGAGCAGGAGCCTATGTGGGAGGAAGCGTGCTTGTACCCAGTGTCCCTGGGAGAGAGAAGGTGTATAGATGAAGCCCCTCCAGGCTCTAAGGTGCTGGCTTTACAGGGTATAGGAAACCCTATATGATTTTTGTTGTGAAGGGTGTATGAGAAGAGATAGGTCTGTTGGAGGGCAGTTTGGGGAGCATTACCCACAAGATAGATTAGCGGTAGACTCGGTGGTGGAGAAGGAGACGACCCAGAACCAAACCCTAACCGGGGTTCAGGTGGATGGAGCCTCCTAGACAGCCCCGAGATAGGAACAGCAGGGAAAACCGTCCCAGGGATGAAGATCCTGAGGGAGCAGATTATTTCTACCAGCAGCAAGCACTCAAAAGGGCAGAACAGTGGCCCCCCCAGCCGATCCAGTGGATCAGAAAGGGGGAGCCCTAGAAGCCAGTGGGACACGCTGCTGACAGGAGGATTAGAACCAGAGGAAGAGGCGGTTACCTTTCCTCTGAGACAAGTTAGCTTATTAGATATTATACCAGCGAGAAAAGCAGGGCAAAGTGATACGGCATACCTGCTGCAGTGCAGGAAAAGTGGGTTCACAATGGATCAGATAGACTCCCCCCAAATGACTCTTGTACTTAAGAAAAATGGGGTTAAAGTGCCCGTTGGGTGCAAAACAAGTGATATTTTGAGGCACATGGTATCCACCCCAGGGGTATCTCCTGTGGAGGAGGAAGTAGAATCACTCAGTCAGTCCGTGTGGAAAGGGGAAATGACTCTAAGTGTCGCAATGCGATCTCTGAGTGGAGTACCTGGTAACAGCACGTACTATGAGGAAAAGTTATTAGGAAAAATCCCTGGGGGAGTTAGCCTTTGCACAGGATGGGCCTTATGGACAGCAGAGCAGAAAGTACAAAATTTAATTATGTATGATCGTAGGACCCTCATGACAAAAACAAAAAAAGCAGAGAGAACTGAAAGCCAGGCCCACCCACAGGCCAAGGTGCAGAACCCGCATGCGTAATCCGGGCAGCCCAATGCTCAGAACAGCAACGGCAAAAATGCATCTGTAACAGGAAATGTTAGTTGAAAAATGTTAAAAAGAGACACACCCAAGATGGCAATGATAAAGCCCAGATACCGATTTCTGCTGTCAGTCGACCATAGGGGAGTCCAATAAGTTGGTAAAAATGACGACGAGAGAGAGGATGGTATTCTGAAATGGGAATCATACATACCTGGATATTGTGTCCACTGTGGAATCCAATGTTATGAGATAATCTGGGAAAGCGTTAGAGCAACCAGACCCACAGCAAGGAAACCAACAGTGGCCAAAACAGGTATAGAATGTAGCGGTAACACCAGGTTTATTTTCTGCAATCAATGTGTAGGTACAGTAATTACAGTAAAATTTTAAATTGCTGGTCAGGTTATGTCCCACCATGTCAGTATGACTGGATCACAGAGGACACTAGACAGAAAACCCTCACCCATGGAACAGTAGTCTGAGAAGCTGCATGGGGAAAAGTGTAGATAAAAAAGGAAAAACGTCTTACCAGACTGTAGGAGTATTTAGGTAATGGGCAACACATAGGTTGGAAAGTTACTGAAACCAAAACTCAGACGTGTTATGGGCCATGGGAGACTCTGATAGAGACGGAAATCCTGTTACCTAATGGGCCCTTAGTAAATAGTACATCGGACGATGAATCTGTTTGGGGAAATGAGTTGAAGAAGGCCTTTTGTACCTTAATTGGTCATAGGGAGAATTATGACCTGTGTATAAGAAAATTACCCCAGTGAGAGTTTCAAAAGACAACTTCTAATGGGAGAAAATGGGGATGACTTACCCGCAACCATATAAAATAGATCTACCCCTGAAGGAGAAAAATGTGGGTGTTATACTATAATGTATAAATTCACAGAAGAAACCTTTCGGGTCAAGGTTGCACCGAATTGCTCTTGTAACACCACAGTTGAAACCCAAAATTGTACCACAGTGACAGGGTTTCTCCGTAAGTGGTTTTGGGTCACTGAAAGTACCAATAATATCACCCTCTCTGATTGTACAGAAACGGTAACTATTATTTAACCAGAAAAGGGGGCATGAAGTACCCACAATTGACTAATGCTTTGAAAGTTCAGAGTACGGTGCATACCTCTTCCAACCCTGTGAGTCAGGAAATAGAGGAAGAGAGTTTTAAAGACCAGGTACTTGGGCGGTCAAGGAGTAGAAGGAGTACTAGATCAGACCAAAAGACCCCCCGGCTAAGTGTCTGTACTGTTTTCCAGACAGGCCGGATATTAAACAAACCCACTTTAGGTGGACACTTTTTAGTACCAGTGGGAGCAACCCTCTGGAAAATGTGATGAAAATACAACAATCAGTATGGGGCTCCATACTGCACTCAAATGAGTTTAGGGAATTGTTCCTTAATTCTTCCTAATATTCTTCCCTCCAGAAGGGTTAATAAAAGATTTTCAAAAAAACTATCTAAAGTAGTGTTAGAACTGTTAAAGTTTAGTTTTTAATGAGCTTTGAGATAGTGCAGCTGTTACATTCACCGAGCCTATCTCCTCCCCCACCTTCGGGGATGAAGATGAAGTGTTGGCAAAACTGCTATCTGAGAAACAACCCTGTGGGGCGGATGGGCAAAGGAAAAACAACAAGAAGAAGAGGAAGAAGCATGCTAAGGCGGCTGGAGAGCCACTGCAATCCAGGCCGGGCGGAGCGGATCATGGACCTGAGAAGGAGGCCCATGGCGAGAAACCAGTAGCGGCGCCAGAGAAGGGTGACCCAACCTTGGAGCCTGGTGCCTCCTCTGCTATGCTGACACCCCTGCCCCTGCCTGCCACACTCGAAGACACCACCTCTGCTGTGCTGCCTCCCTTGCCTTTGCCTGCCACCCCCGCTGTACCAGAAGTCAGTCAAGCTGCCATCAAACGGAAAAAGAAGAGAAGTACTGATGCATCTTCCGCAACCCCTGCCAAAGTGACCAGAGGCACCCAGACTGAACCAGTGGAGTCAGATAAGACCCCCGATCCTGCACCAGTTCTGGATCCCACCCCTCAGACATCCAAAGAGGTGGAAGAACCGGCCTTCAAGATTTACCAACACGGTCATGTTCAGGGTGTGTGGAAGAACACCAAGATTCACCCACGTGCCACCGGAGATCCAGGAATGTGGAAATACTTCATGCATGTGAGGCGTGGCCGCTTCCAGCACCGCTGGATGGTGCCCCCCACTTAAGAAAATATGGACTACTTCATTCCAAAGTCCACTTATCTGAGGTCCGTTGAGTCTGACTTCCTTGATGATAATGGGATCTGTATTCCTGTCAGCAAACACTGGTATGTGTTTACCGAAACGGGCGACCAGTTGCTGCTTCTTACAGACTGTTACCAGAATCCAGTGGTCATACTCTTGGACCAGAATAAGATCTGAAACTTTGTGTATTATTGAATTTTCAAGGGAGGATGTTGAACGGAGGTTCAGTTGAAAACCCAGGAAACACAAAGCTAAAGCTAAAAATATATGTACTGCTTTAAATATAACTCACAGCTAAAATATATGTGTTTGCTTGATGTATAACTCTCACCTAAAATATGTGTTTTTTTAGTATAATTCACAGTTGAAATATATATACTGCTTAAAGTGTGCCATGTAACCCATTAATGAATTGTTTTGATGAAAGTATGAACTATATATTAGAAACAGCTAAAACTAAAAAACTTATATTCGTTAGGTGTGACCTTTGTCACACTTTTAAGTGTGCTAAGGGTCACTTACTGTAACAAGTGGAACTGGTCTGAACTGGTCATCTGCTGTGGCCACCTGTGTGATAACGTAGTGGTGGAATTACCCTGTTTTACAGAAGGGAGGGGGTTTTTAGCCTTGACTTTTAGTATAAATATGAGTTGATGTGGCCACTTTCTTCAGCGAAAGCATACCCACTTATCCGGTTTTATCTAGTCTCTGATTTTGATACTCTTTGCTTTTAGGGCAGAAAGGGAAGGGAATATTTCTGTTTTTTGTACTTGTTTTTTGATTATTCACTAAATAATAAAACCACCTGAGCTTGTTGTGAGCTAGGGGACCAAAAGACTTGTATTGCTTGATTTTAGTCATTTAATTTCTCTCTCTCTCTCACCTCAGCTTTCCGAGGGTAGAAGTTTCCCTCTCATGAGGGCAGTTAAGACTCCTCTTTAACCACCTGGGCGTGTTGCAGCCCGCGGGGATCGACATTGACAGTCAGACCTCCTGTTATCTCCTATGGGAGTGCATTCCCCATCCGCTCTGCCGGTCAGAGCCACCGAGCGCTTAGCCTCTCTCGGACCGGCGACCAACGAAGGCTAGCGGGCGTCCTTGAGAAGGAGGGGACCTCCGGTGACCCTGGGAGGAATGGTTCCTAACCGTGAGTACTAAAGAAAAATCATTGGTTGTAAAGATCCCCTCGGGCAGTGCTTAAAATATACAGGGGACAAGAGCCCGTTAGTGGGGGTCTGGGTAAAAATCTGAAAAGGCCTCTTGCCTCGCCTCCGGTTTCCCTGATCCGGGCGGGGGCCCTTTAAACTTAGCAAGGGTGTGTGTGTCTCTAAGTAAAAAGAACTAAAACTAATTATAACTAAAAGTAATAATTACTAATTCATTTTAAAAAGTGTTAAATTAGCGAATCACTGTGTGTGGATCGAAAATCTAGCATTTATACAATCAGGGAAGTATCAAAGTAACTCCTTTTAATATAGGCCTAACCATCCGCCCCGCTGATAGTAACGGGTGTTATTATACGGCAGAAGCGGGCATAGTAGGGACGGGGGTTACTGAGGGGAAGGCATAAAGGGAGTTAGCCCTCAACCAAACGAGAGCGATACGACACCTCAGTAACTGTCACACCGTTCGACATGACAAACCATTTATGTATGAGTTGTTAATGGTTCATAAGATCATTTGGAAAGTGTAAGAATTATTACATAAGTGCCTGTTTTTTATACTCTCCTGAGGAAGAATATAAACAATCTCAGCATAACTTGTAAATGTACTAGTGGCAAAACTCAAAGGATGCTGCTAAGACAACCTGAAAGATGCCCCAGCTAATGTTACTGGTGGCAGGGAAAAGCCTCACCGTTACAGGCCTGGTACTGTTTCTCTGAACTCCTCATCAAAACTCCGACCTGCGCTTCCAGAGATCTGCTGTGACGGGACCAGCAAAGGGTTGCTTGGATGTTCTGTTGAAGGACCAACCCCCCCCCAGTGCTAGTGAGAGCTCATCTAAAGTGAGGACTATCTATGCCTCATTAAGCATTTACAAATGAAATCTAAAGGCAATAGATATTCTCTAGACATTTGTTAAAGTATTTCATGATTAATTCAGGTAGTTACAAAGCATTAACTACCTGTTAGTAAGGACTTAGTGAGAGCTCATCTAAAGTGAGGACTATCTATGCCTCATTAAGCATTTACAAATGATATTGTAACACGAATCAGTTATTTTCTGAACAGAAAAAGGAAAAAGACAACATAAAGTGATATACAACATATCAATTATTTATTACAAAACATCTCAGCCATTCGTTAATAAAAAAACAAGACAAACACGGCTGCATAAAACTGTAGAACTGTTCATAAATGCACCATGTACAAATATATAATAAAATAATTGAATACATTTCTTTCAAGTATAAACACCCATGGCTGAATACAAATTTACCAGTAGAGGTGCCAAATAAATCTCATAAAATAATAATAAAATCTTTCAATGTCAAAATGTAACTAAAACAACTTAAGTAGATCTCCTACCCCAGCATCAGAGCTCACTTTTTTTTTAGGGCAGAAGCTTTCCAGAAGCCTTATAGGCTGTGATTGTGTCCTCTATTCCTTGGTCCTCCTGAATAGCAGTGGCACACTGTGTGGCAAACACGCTGAGTTTCTTCACATTATTGTGGTTTTTAAGGAGTTCCTTGTACTTGCCAGGCGCAGCAATGAACAGCTCTGCGATTGGAGCATTGACCACCACCGTGTTCCTGTCCACTCCAACATGCTTGAAAGCAGCAGACATGGTCCCTCCTTTACTGAACTGTCTAAGAATTCTTTTGTACCGGTCCACCACCTGGTCTGGAGTTTGGGCTGCAATTATAACAACATAAAATTAGTGTTCCACAATATTGTTTTTTTTTTTCTCGCACACTCTTTGACTCACACACACACACACACGGCTTGCGAGTCACACTAACATTCAGTTTTAATCTACAATACAAAACGTGACACTCAATGGTTGCAATTAAGAGACCTACATGTTGGTTTAGGTTTATTCCACCTCAAATCAACAAATGCCTTCTGCTTGCATCTCAGGTGTTCTTGAAATTTGTCCCACATAAAGTCTGACCATCCAAAGTGGGACCAAGTTTAGGAATGCTATTAATATACTGTAGATAAATTAATGCTTGCTTACAATTCAGCAAAGATGGGAAGTAACGAAGTACAAATACTTCGTTACTGTACTCAAGTAGATTTTTCTGATATTTTTACTTTACTTTACTATTTATTTTTGTGGCGACTTTTACTTTCTACTCCTTACATTTTAACACAAATATCGGTACTTTCTAAGTAAGTAAGTAAGTAAGTAAAATTTATTTGTATAGCACTTTTCTCAGATGAAGATCACAAAGTGCTTCACAACAAAAGGAAGCATTAACAACTCTCATAAACAATTAACAACACATTAACAACTCTCATAAATACAATTCTACTCCTTACATTTTACAAAATTGGCTCGTCTTTTGTTTTGTACAAGAGGTTGTCATGTCGGACAATAGCGCGGACACGCGCCTCACACCGCAAGCGGGTGCGCGCGCCACACGGAGAAAAAAGTGAGAGAAATGAAAAGGAGACAAGCTGTCCGGAGGATAACCAGCTGAGATTGTGTGTGTGAGTCTTTGAGAACTGTAAGTCGTATAACTCATGTTGTCAGGTCACTTAAGCCTGTTCTTGGTCTATAGTTCTTCACATTTAAAGTAAGTTAGCTAGTGGTTCTGGTGTGGTCTTCACCTGTTGCTAGTTTGCACGTTGGTCTCATCAACACTTTCACCAGCTTTATTCACATGATTTGTTTTTTTGGGACCGAACTTCAGAGACTGTAATTCAGTTGACAAGTGGGAGAAACTTAGCAAGACAGAATTTGACTCCGTCTGTTTTAACAGACACCCTGGGGCAAAGATAGGTTAGGGGAAAGATTAAAAATAAAACTGGATCTGTGAATTCTCACAGAATCACAACTGAATTCATATCTTGCTAATAAGTCAAATCTATTAACCTGGAGTCCCAGTCTCTGTCATAATAATCATATATGTTATGTTTTTAGGCCTATGGCAGACAGCCATTTAAATGTAGCCTTTACCATATAAAGACATGTCCTCCATGTCCACTGAAGTTCCTCAGTGTCTCTCTAGTAACATTTGTGTGCTTGAGGTAGCTTTCGCAAGGCTACTTTTACTTTTATACTTTAAGTAAATTTCCAAGCCTGTACTTTGTTACTTTTACTTGAGTAAGGAAGTTTAATCAGTACTTCCACTTTTACCAGAGTATTTTTTAACACAAGTATCTGTACTTCTACTTAAGTACGGAAAGTGAGTACTTTTGCCATCTCTGCAATTCAGCAACCTCAACACTAGATACCACTAAATCCTACACACTGCACATTTAATTGTTTCTAAATTTAAACTTTGAAAGGGTTGCATAAGTGGAAATGTATTTGTTTAATTTGTTCAGTTTGTCGGACAAGTTCAGTGGGCTCGTGAAATATGATTAAAAAAATTCAACCATTAAAAACACTAAATGGGGACACAATCCTCTTTACAGGAAACAGGAAACTACCTATAAAAGGTTATTATCTGATGCCTCTAGCATGAAAATCTTTTGAGAATATAAATCACAAACTTCGCCTGTGCATGTGCTTAAAAGGGCACGGGGGAAAAAAAAATCTGCTTTGAGGTGGAATTACCTTTTACCAGGTTCCATGAATCCAGAACGCACTGTGTTTATGGTAAAATAGTTAGTTAGCACCAATAAAAATCACACATTTAATGTTGTGTTGGAGGAACCAACCTAGAGGAGCAATTGTACAGCAGAGCTAAGCAGGAACCAATGGAAACGTGGAAAGGTGTCAAAGTAGCTTTTTTACCTCTCTTCCGTGTCTTTGGTTCGATTTTCTTTGACTTCTTCCTATATTTTTTTCCCTTTTCCCTTCCTATTTCTCTTTTTTATCTTGTCCTCCTCTGATGAGGACGAGGAGGAATCAGACATATCAGAGGAAGATTCCACTGGGCTGTCACCAGAAGAATCTGAAGACAAGTTTATTTCCTTGATGGAACCTTTGTCATCCTTTTTAAGAGCTGTTAAAACAGATACAAATACAAACATAAGGCTCACAATACATGGCACCATGGGAAAGAAATGTTCATATACCCTACTAGAAACCAAAACTAGACTTGCATAAGAGTGAACTGTACTACAATTTCACCACATACTGTGTGTTGGGAGACTTACCTGATGCCAACTGGTCTTTGAGATAGTCTCTCTCCTTAGTCAGCTCAGCAATCTTCTCCTTTTGCCACTCTACCCTCAGCTTAAACATCTCCAATTCATTGGATTTTTGCTTAAGTCCCAGCTGTGCAGTAGGTACCATGGCAGAACTTGAAATAAAATAATGTTTCATTATTGAATGAATCTACAACATTATTTTAATCTTATTTGCTATTCAAAATGTATTAATTAATTATTAATGTATATTGTCTGCTATGTAGCAGAAGGAGTTCAAAACTCACCTTCACTCCTAACTTGTTATATTTGACAGTAAACCTACCTACAAACACCCACACTACACATTGTTGGCAAAGAACAGATACAGTAAAGAACATATTTTTACTGGCCCGTTTCCATAACACTTTTACTTAAATAAACATATACCCATTGTTTCATTAAAAAAAACAAATAAGTGTATTATTTTTCTAGGCAAAAAGAGAGGGAGGAATTTGTCACATATGATGATTGACGTTTAATGTTACAGGGGCGGGGCGGGTTGGGTTGCAGAGTGGTGGGGGAAGAGGATTATGGTAGTAATCTTTTCTCAATACCATTGACAAAATTGCCCTGCACCATTGCTCTAAAAGCTGCTCCATGTATCATCAGCTTTAGCACCCCGGGGCTGAGTCAGCTATACTCGGAGGCTGTGTTCGGTCTTATTCGGGCGGCGTTCACTGAGAGGCTATAGAGCGCGGTTTTGTTGCCTGTTTGCCCGGCTCCGCTCCCATTCCCTGCTGGTCCACCCCGCCCCGGTCTGAAAACCTCTAGTGACAGTGCTTGAATAAAAGTGTAACACAAAAAATACTCACCACTAATGACAGGTATCTCCTCCAATGTGTTCATGCCCTCGGTTTTCTTTTTGCCCCGGGTCCGCATCCCTTTTTTATTTTTTTCGACGTTGTCCATGCTTCGGCTATCTAACTTTGGCGGTCGTTTTCTTGGTCGCACGTTGATGACGTATTGAACGCGGGACCATAGACGGAACTTTGCAGAGCGGCACATTGCAGAGCTGACTATTGGATTGCAAACCACTACCATTTAAAAGCAAATCTTTGGCAAAAATGACTAGGTTCACAGGCTAAAAAAGCTTATTAATGATGACCCGAAAGAAACACACTGAAGCTTATAAAGTGGCTTCAAAAGAAGAAACTCCTAAAAACTAAAGTGAAATGCAGAATATGTCCTCACGGCATGAAACTGAAGAAAAGGGCAAACAGTGGAGATCAGTATGCTTGGTAAGTAACCTATATTTACAACACTATGTATTAATGTGTGTGATAGTGGGCAGTGGCAGGGATGGGCGAAAATCTAATACATCAAACATACATCATCATACATCAAAATTTATTTTGATACAAGATACAAAAATACTAAAGTTGTAAAAGTAGCCTATCAAAATAAAATACAAAATACAGCAACCAAGACATGTATCAAAATAAACTACAGTATCATGTATTTTTTTTAAATACAATAATACTGAGCATGATACATATAAATGATGTATAAATGATCAGAATACTGCCCATACCTAGGTGGTGGGGCATATCATTTCTGTTTTACTAGCTTTGTGTAGGTACTTTTGTAGTAATAATCATTTCATTGTTCCGGACACCTGTCATAAGGAATATGGGTATAAAAATCATGGTAATTAGCCTACAACAAGCTTTCACTTTGCAAAGGTTATCATATCAGAATATGTCCGGCACATGGATGATTACAAAAAATCATTACTAGACTTGGACTAGCTCCTAGTCTAGGCCTGGACATCTTTCTAATAAAAACAGTATTTAATATTACTGTTCTTTTTAAATAGGACCTGTCGACATGTTGGAACGGAAAAACAAATCTCTGTCAGGCACAAGTCAATCTTCAGTCGTTCAAGATCTCCTTCAGTAACTGGATGCAATTCATGTACAGGTAGGCAAGTAATAACAATGATAACAAACACATACCACAGTCTCACTACATTGCCAGTAAAGCACTGAATGTTTGTGTTCATGATTTCAGATATACATAAACATTACTCTTTTAAATTTGCCTATGGAGATTTTGTCAGGGTCTACAATTACGACAGATTGACATGATGGATGACAGCATTGCGGCCATTCAGCAACTCTCAGTAAAATGGCTAAAAAAATAAGGGAGGTCTGTGTCACGGCGGTTGAAAGGATGAGGAGGCGTACAGGCCAGAAGATTGTGGAAGAAGAGAGTTTGTTGTGATTGATGAGAGCCATTTTCGGCACAAAAGAAAGGTGTCTTATAATAGTTAATAAATAATTGTGAAATATAGTCAACTGTGTTTTTCTTAATATAATAATGTATGTGTTTGTTGTTTTGTATCTTCATCAGTACGGGAGAGGACGAATGGTTGGTGGATGGAAGAGAAAGAAGTGGGTTTTTGGATGTTAGGTGTCAAGCATCATCAAGGACGAACATCAAGAAAGCCTGTTCTACGTCTTGTGGAGAGAAGATCTCAGGACATCTAGTCCCCTTAATCGCCCATCATGTGAGGCGTGGATCATCGATAATCAGTGATGAGTGGCGTGCCTATTGCATACTCCCTGCACTAGGGTACAACCATCACACAGTCAACCACAGCAGTGGTATGTAGATCCCCATACTGGTGCCCATACCCAACATATTGAAAGGGCCTGGAGATCCTACAAGGAGGATTAGGGGAAATCGCACAGATAGTTTGCTTTCTGACCATCTTGCAATAATTGAGTGGAATGAATGGCTTGCAAAGAAACACCATAATGGTGCATTTGGCAGACTGATTCATGACATTTCCAGAAAGTACAAGTAGTCCCATTCAAACTGTATAAGATAAGATGTACAGAACAAATGTTATATTATCCAGCCAAGGTCTCCTGAAAGAGAATCAATGTTTTTATTATGATGAATGGCTGAGAGACAATAAATGGCAATAAATCCTTTATATGTTCATCAATTGTGTTGTGTCTATTTACTTTTTCTGTGTAAAAAACTGAGAGAACTGATTTTTCAATCTCATTAGTCAATGATTTGTATGGTGTAGATAGTCCTTTAAAAATAGTTAACCACTAACAACTGAATTAATCATAAATTTAATATCAATAATGTTTGTAACATTGTCTTAACACTCACAAAATGTCCTAAACCATTTGTATAAATGCATGCAAAAATGTACATCTAAAGTTTATTAATCATTTCCTTACACTTTATAAAGGATCTTTCGAACCATAAAGAACTACTTTATATATGGTATGTCTTTGAATATTTCATTTATAAAAAGTGAACCCACAATTTTTAAGTCATCATTAGCCCATTATAAAGGAGCTTATTAATATAGAATTCAACATGTATAACTATGCTTATAAATGATTTACTAATGTGTATTAAGAAGAAGAACAATGTTATGAATGACAAATAAAGAATTACTAATGCTTAAATAATGTTTAATAATGTGAAGTTAAAACATTTATAACTGTGCTTATAAATGACTTACTAATGGGTATTATGTATGAATAATGCTTTATAAATGATGAATTCCTAATTTACTAATGCTTAACTAATGCTTAATAATGTGAAGTTAAAACATTTAAACTGTGCTTGTAAATGACTTACTAATGGGTATTAATGTATGAATAATGCTTTATAAATGATAATTCCAAATTTACTAATGCTTAACTAATGCTTTATAGCATGTAGTTATTATAAAGTGTTACCTATTACGACGGTGAAAAAAGCAGCACTAATATCTAATAACACCATTACAGAGATAAGTCCTTTGTCTGATGCAATTAGGAGGTCATTAGTAATTTTCACAAATGCTGTCTCTGGGCTATGATGAACTCTAAATCGTGACTGAAAATCCTCAAATAAGCTGTTGCTATGCAGAAAGTCGCACAGCTGTTTGGCGACTGCTTTCTCAAGAATCTTAGAGAGAAATGGAAGGTTGGATATAGGTCTATGGTTGGCTAAAACATCTGATCAAGGTTGGGCTTTTTCAGAAGAGGTTTAATTACAGATACTTTAAAGTACTGTGGTACATAGCCTGTTAGTAAAGACCGATTGGTTATATCTAGTAGAGAATTGTTGACTAAGGGTAAAACTTGTTTAAGTAGCCTAGTCGGGATGGGGTTTAAGAGGCAGGTTGAGGGTTTAGATGAAGAAACAATTGAATTAAATTGATAAAGATCAAGTGAAGCAAAGCAGTCTAAACATGTATCTGTTTTTACAGCTGTTTCTAAGGTTCCTGAGTTTAGAGAGAAGTCAGTGCCAGTTAAAGGCAGGTCTTGGTGAATTTTGCTTCTAATAGTAAGTCTATCATTGAAGAATCTCATAAAGTCTTTACTACTAGGAGCTATGGGAATACTTGGCTCAGTAGAGCTGTGGCCTTCCATCAGCCTGGCTACAGTGCTGAAAAGAAACGTGGGGTTGTTCCTATTTTCCTCTATTAATGACGAGTAGTACGCTGCTCTGGCATTACGGAGGGCCTTCCTATAAGTTTTAAGACTATCTTGCCAAATTATACAAGAATCTTCCAGTTTGGTGGAACGCCAACTCTTCTCAAGTTTCCACAATATTTGCTTTAATTTGCGAGTTTCAGTGTTATACCATGGAGCTAACCGTCTTGGTTTTATCATCTTCTGTTTTAGAGGGGCAACAGAGTCGAGTGTCATTCGCAGCAACAAAATGATCGATTTGGGAGGGAAATTAGCATAGGAGTCCTCCGTTACTTTGTGACTTGGGAATGAATTAAAAGTTGATGGAATCACATCCTTAAATTTAGCTACAGCACTATCAGATAGACATCTTGTATAGACGTTTTTGCCTACTGTCGTGTAGTTCAGCAGTATAAACTCAAATTATCAAACAGTGTCAGAATAAAAAAGGGATTCTGTGGGAACACTATACAAATGTTCAATTTCACATCATAAAACACCAGAACAAGACCAAGGTTGAGGTTAAAACGGTGAGTCGGTTTAAGAACACTTGAGAGAAGCCAATAGAATCTAATAGAGAAGAATAAACGCAAGTACTAGGCTATCATTCTCATCGTCCACAGTTAACCTCGTCCTGCCAGGCCCTGTCTCCTGCTCTTGTCCTCCTCTTTAATGGATCCATTGAACCCGTTGAACTCTGAGCTCCAGTGGCGTCTGACTGACTCCGTGAGGTTTTTGTCTTTTGTGTGTGTGTGTGTGGTGTGTGGTGTGTGGTGTGTGATGCGTATTGATTGGTAGACCTTGTGGCGCAACGGTAGCGCGTCTGACTCCAGATCAGAAGGTTGCGGTGTTCAATCACGTCGGGGTCAAATAGTTATGGGGTGGCAGTAGTTGGGAACCAGAGGGTAGTTGCTTAAAGTTGGACTGAAGTGTGGAGAGATGGAACTTCACCTCCTGGGCCTGTTGCACAAAACCAGA